>NW_024962252.1:31425313-31572098 GCF_019238085.1 Lagopus leucura
CTTTTTTTTTTTTTTTCTTTTCTCTTTTTTTTTTTTCTTTTTTTTTTCTGTATTATGTTTGATTAAGATAATTTAGCCAAGGAATACTCCAGTACCCCAAACTCCAAACCTGCACAGGTCTAGGAACAGACCTCCCAGAATTTCCTCTCTGTGTGACAGTTTTCTCCCGTATACATGTTAGCACTAGATTCTACTCAGTGTTCTGGAGATTCCCCCTAGATTCGTAATACTCTGCTGAACTGAGCCACGTAAACCAGAAATTAAGCCCAGCAACTTTCCAGTAATATGAGATTGGTGCTTCCTTTGTTCTGATGGACTTTGGAGCTCAGAAAATACTGTTTTAAGATCCACATGGTACTTTACCATGGTTCCTTCTTGTATACAAAACCTTCTGAGGCTTTCAACGCTTTTTTATAGAGAAAATTATTGTGGAGGTACATATATTTACCTCAAATTGGCTTTGATGAAATAATTGCCATTTTTTTAATCATATGTTTTATCTGAGTTTTAACAATTTTCAGGCAGTTCAGCCCATATGTATATTTTAAATGGATTTGTAAAACTTAGAATGAATAATCCTGTAATCTTTTTTTTGGAGTTATCAGCACTTCATCTACTGTGCAGAAAAGGTTTCTTTGTGTTTAAGGTGAGTCTTTCAATATCAATCTTAATAGTGTTGTACCCTACCTAATAGGTCTCAGATTTTCTTCTCAAGAGGTTTGTTAGGCAGTCAAAAACAATAAAGACTTTGCTGTTCCTAGTTGTTTATTCTTCATTCTCTAATAAGAAAAAAATGGCAAGGTAGGATTAATATTTATTAAACATAGATACTTTTATAATTAGTATTAATTGGCTGAAGTACAAATCTGGAATATTCCGACTAGTTTCAAGAAAATTTGGCAGCTGTAAACGGGTCATAAGAATGGAGATACCTTGACTGTCTCAGAAAAACCGAGGAAGTTTTCTCATTTAAATGCATTTGTGCAGTATATATTATGACAAAGATAAAGCATATAGCACTAAGAATAATAACTGCATTATTGCCCAAAAGAAACTAAGCCTGCTTTCAAAGTCAAACAGCTCCTGAGCGATCTGCATTTCTGTGACTAGGCTTACATTATAGAATCACAGAATTATAGAATCACCAAGGTTGGAAAATACCTCCAAGATCATCTAATCCAACAGTGCACCTACCTCCAATATTTTCTTACTAAACCATTTCTGTAAGTACCACATCTGAATGTTTATTGAACACCTTCACAGATGGTGACTCTACCACCCCCCAGGCAGCCTGTTCTAGCACCTGACCACTCTTTCAGAGAACAATTTTTTCCTAATACCTAACCTAAACCTCCCCTTGTGCAACATGAGGCCATTCCCTCTAGTGCTGCAGGAGAAAAGGCCAACCCCCACCTCGCCACAGCTTCCTGGCATGGAGTTGTAGAGGGTGACAGTTCCCAGTTCCTTCAGCAGCTCCTCATAAGACTTGTGCTCCAGACCCCTCACCAGCTTATAAAGCTTGGAAAATATCTATTAAGTAACGAGCAGGAGAGCAAATTTATAAGTAACCATGAGAGTAATTGGCTGAAACAATAACGAAATGCTTTATGAGCAGAGAAATAGGAGAGATCTGGAAACATGAATTTGTACTGTGGCTCTTCTCTCTGTCCTGCTTCTCAACCTAGCTAGTCCACATGTACTTACAATACACCCACTGGGAGAGAGAAATCAGTGACTATGACTCATCTGAAGCTGGGTCTGTGCAGACAGGCCAACCTGTTTTGTGCCTTATTAACAAGGAGGTTGCTATGAAAGAGAATTATAATGACTGAGTTGTGCCTACCTCAAAAGGGTCATAAATTTCTCCTTTATCCTGATATTTATTTCTGTTAGACTGGTAGGACCATAAATATCCTTCAGTACTCTGACCTTTTTTCAAATCTGGTTAAATTTAGTCAGCATCAAAAATAACTGGGAGAAAAGAATTAGCAAAAGGATCAACAGGAAAAATTATGTAACAATCTTCATAGAATCATAGAATCACAGAATGGCCTGGGTTGAAAAGGACAATGATCGTCGAGTTTCAACCCCCCTGCCACTTGCAGGGTCGCCAACCACCAGACCAGGCTGCCCAGAGCCACATCCAGCCTGGCCTTGAATGCCTCCAGGGATGGGGCATCCACAACCTCCTTGGGCAACCTGTTCCAGTGCGTCACCACCCTCTGGGTGAAAAACTTCCTCCTAATATCTAACCTAAACCTCCCCTGTCTCAGCTTAAAACCATTCCCCCTTGTCCTATCACTATCCATCCTTGTAAACAGCTGTTCCCCCTCCTGTTTATATGCTCCCTTCAAGTATTGGAAAGCCACAATGAGGTCTTCACAGTGCCTTCTCTTTTCTTGTTTTAGGAGTACAGGCCTAAACAAATTCAGGTTAAAAACATCTATGCTCATTTTTTTTATTACTAAATGCACTAACTGCTCCCAAAATCATCAATGTGATACGTTCACAAATTTCCAAAATGAACCAGTTTTTCACAGCTCGCAACACAGGCCCTGATTGTACAGTGAGTGCTGAGCCCACTGCAAGCCCAACAAGACTCAGTGGGGCTGAACCTTCCTGGACAGAGATGTGGGGCTGCCTGTCCACCTTGTTTTAGTGCCGGTAGCCACTCAACCAATATTGCCTCAGTAGCTCAGCACCTCAGGATATGCCAGTTGTGCATTCTTACCTTTGTGAACTATGGAGAACCCTAGTTTATGTAGGTGGTAACTCCCCTCCAGCAAGAGAGATGACTGAAAATGCATTTAGCAATTTCTGCAGTAAATTTTCAGATTCCAGGCTTCAAATCTTCTTTAGGTGCTTTTATTGTGAAATACATATTTTATATGTTTTTAATTAGTTTTGTGTTATGTGTTTGATTAATGTTTCTCCTATTCTGAGCATGCAGGGGCAATATACAGGTAATAATTGTCTATATAGATACCTATTGGTTTTCTAATTCAAGCACGCTAACAGGGTGTTTACAGAGGATGCAATTTATACCTACACTTATTCACTTTATTTCAGATTTGTAAACTCACTGAATTGTGTATTTAGTGGCCACTGTTCTTCATGTGAAAGTAACATAAGAAGGTCTTAGTGTTTTACAATAAAATCAAAATCAGATAAAAGTAAAGGAAATATATATATACGTGTATATATATATATACATAAGCTAGAAATAACGTGTGTATTTAAAAATTAGAAATAATTTCAAAAGCTTTGTAGTTGTAAAACAGGTAGAAAATGTTAAATTGCTAAAAAATAACCAATCAGTAAGACTTCTGAATGCAGACTTCTAGAGCAAATTGGCCTGCAAACCTAAAATATAACAACTATAACTCAGTTCCAGTTTCTCTGATTCTTTGTTTATTTATGTATTTATTTTCTTACAGGTTCATCTTTCTCTTTCATATTTCCTGTCTGAGAAAGAACTCTCAGAGAAGTCCAGCACAAAAATAATGGGGAATGTTTTAAGGAGAACAAACAGGCTACAGACTTTTCTGGGAAGTGGAAGGTGAAGCCACTGGAAGATTGTAGGATGAATGGACTGGAGGACTCTTTTATGCAATTAGATGGCACCCCTAAAGACAGGCCTTACTTCCTTTAGTTCTGGTACTGGGTTGAATATTAAATGCACTGGCACTGCAGGATGATTACCAAAAAAATTTGAAAAGCAAAATGAATGGCAGTTCTTCCTCTCTGTAATTAGAAAAGATAGTTACAGCAATTTATTGTCAGGATTAATGCAGCATCAACCAGACAGATGTGATCTATTAAACAGCTCTGTTTTTGCCAAAAGAAATTCATTCAGCACAACTGGATTTTAGATTGCATCTAAACATCTGTGTCTATATTTAATATAAATATCTTTAATTTTACGACATTTTTTCCATTCCCTTTTCTAGATGTTTTATTACTAGAGGGTATTATGGGCTTTAACTGATTTATAAATATGCATTCCTTTATCTGTGTCCTCTACTCAGGACATAGATTTACTCAAGGCTTTGCAGCCATTGTCATGGCAATGATCCCAACCTCATCACTGATGTGAAGAATCCAGAATGCTACAGTTTTCATGGCACTGGACCTCCATCTAGTGAGAAGAAGAATAGTGCATCCTTCTGGGGCACAAAACTGCACAGCACTTGTTTCCATGTTAAAAAATGCTTTCATAAGGGTAAATTGTGTGTAAGGTAATTCATACCTTTCATAAGGTAATTGTGTTTGCCAGGAGATGTGGATATCTTTATGTAAAGTACATAGGACAGTGCCAGTTTTTTTATTGTGAAAAACTTTATTTCAGTTCCAATTAAATGCTAGTGATTGTTCACAGATCTTATTAAAGGAAACACCTTGAGACAGTCCTGCAGTCAGACATAAGTAACAGCTGACACTGTATTGCAGCATCATGCTCTGCTTTTTACCCAGCTCAATCTTAAAAGAGTGGGTCTATGGGCTCTCCTCTGAGGTGGGGAGGTGTTATTATCCCCATCACACCTCATATGAAAGAAACACGTGTATAAAGATCTGGCTTAGAGACTTCCAGTACCATAGAGATAGACACCTATGGAGCTTTTCTGTTGTTAAATGCCTGACTCCTCCTAGGCACCAGGGCAGATGTCTGTCTTGTTCCTTTTGTCAATTCAGAGCTATCCAGCTCGTCCTATTGTGCCTGCTCTTCCACCCGGCAGGTCACAGAATGGCAGTGATAGCATCTGCTACACCGACATGCCAGCCCCCCAGCAAGGCTTGCATCAAGGAAATCCTCAGAGCAGGTTTTTCAAGATGGAAAAAAACATCTTCACAGAGGTCTGACTCAGTGTTTGCAAGTCATGGAGTACCAGCATTATTTTTTAAGAGACGTAGGTATCTCCTATAAATATTATGACAGATAATGTCTTCAAACAATCAATTTGCTTTAAAAGTAGTTAATAAAACCATACGACGTTTTCAAAAAGGGCTTACAAGGGAATCTAAAGCATTTACATCAAAATAAATCCACTCCAACTTTTCAGAATCAAAATTTGCACTTCTGTGCAGATTCTGTTTTAATGGCATTAGGTGAATTTTTGATTGGATAAACGAGTTAGTAAACTCCAGAACACCGTATATGGCTTTGGTCACTTCGTCCTGAAAGCAACTGGAGAAAGTGCAGGAGAGGAAGTCAGAGCTGGTGGAAGATAGGAAATGGTTGCCTAAGATCTTTGGAATAGATTCCTTGCCATATTTCCCTCCAATATTTCACTATGTTGAAGACTTTGATTAAAACAGAGACAACAGAGAGGGTACAAATGAGTGTCCTTTAAAACAGAGTAGGTGAATCAGAAACTTCCCATAACCCAGAATACAAATGATGTTCTATGAAACTGTTAAGCAGACCTTCCAGAGGCAATGCTTGTTCACACCGAAATGCCTGTTCACGCAGTGTAGTTCAGTTGGATTCACCTGGTGCGACTGAAGACAGTGTTCCAGATGTAGCTCCAACATGGGTGGTTTTTAACTTGCTGGTACCGACAACTGGGAGCACAAAGCAGGAAGGATGCATGTTCTTTGTTTTACACTTTTCATGAAAAATGCCATTTTACCTCCTGGTATTCAGGTTCTCAGCAGTTCCCCAGAGCGGGGATGCAGGCAGCAGGAAGTCAGTGCATGCATGGGAGGAAAACTCTTCCAGAATGTGTGATCAAAAATGAGTATGTGTGGAAGCAGTCACAACTTTAATTGTTGTTTCTGCAAGTTTGCAGGATTGTATTTAGTTCTTTGCAGTTTCAGAGATGTAATCCAAAGGTGAACTGAGATAGCTCCGGGAACTATGTTCCAAGTTCTTCCACCTACAGTAATTTAAAATACATCTCCCTGCAGATCATACGCACACATTTTATACTGCTATGACTAAAAATAATACACTGAATGAAATTGCCAGAGTTGTATAACATCAATCAAAACATTCTGCTTCATCTCTCATTTACCACGTGGCATAGCTTGTTTTCCTCTGGATTTGGCAATCCCAATGTTTTTCATTTTCAGATTAGTATCCAGGCCTCATTATGACATTTCTCTGCGAGAACATGGCCCTTAACATTTTCCAGTGTGTCTCCCATCTCAAAAGCCTTAAGACAAATCAGCTTATTGTCTTGTATTTCTGAAGGAAAATGTATAGCATGGTTACCAGGGATAGCAGAAAAATACCTGGAATAGGAGATGTTTTCCTGTACTGTTACTAATTTCTGTTCTAGCCAGCATGAAACAATTCAGCCTAAAAGCCATTATACTCACACCATACCTTCCATCCTTTATGTTCCTTCTAGCATCTGTGATGGCTTTCTGAACTTGACATTTGATCTTTACAGTGATGGCAAGATGGCAGCTCTTCTCCCCTTCATTTTCTACACTTGAGGAGTAGAAGTACTCTTTAGAATGCATCATTCAAAGTAAAAATGGATGAAATTTGTGGTCAATGTATCTTTATTCTTAAAGAGAGAGGTGTTATATTAACAACTAGCAATCTCCTCAGCTTGAGATGAGGGAAGTTGCTCCCCATAGTGGTCAGCAGGCAAGGATTGCACAAGCTGGTTTCTGTGTGAGCACAGGAAAGCTCCAAGAAAGCTTTTGAGGTCAACACTATTAGATTTAGGTCTGGAACAGTGGAGGCAGGCGAAAGCCCAACAGAGTTTCAAAATGCCATTTGGGCATTGGACTGGCTCTGTACTGTGAGTCTTTCAGCAGGGCTTTAGAGAGGGTTGACCAACATTGCCACCTCCTTTAGATACACATAGCTGGACTTCCCCCACTGCACCCTCAGCAGAATTCCTCTTGGCTTTAAGGTGGACTCATTTTATAACTTCTGAAAGTGCTTTTTCTGGAAGTGGTTTTTCAGAGGAATGGTATTCATTCTGTCTTACCCTCTTCTTTCTCATGTGGAAGTAAAGTCCAATTGCAGTTCCTTAGCTCCTAGTTAGTATCTGTTTCCATTTTCATGACCAATATGGCAGGAAAATGCTGTAAAAGCTGAGTTTTGGAGAAAAGAAAGTTGACATTTCTCTTCCTGACTCTCTAAGATACTCCCAGTTGTCCTGGAATTTAAAGACCTCTTGCAACCCCATTGCAGCTCAGGAGGAAAACACAAACAGAACAGCTCCATCTAGGCATGTTCAATTCATTCAGGTATTATAATGGTAAATTATTTTAAAACATGTAAGAGACATTTACAGTATTTCAATAAGTAAAATAAAAGTGTAGGATGTGCACATATATATCACTAAAATAGCTTCTTTAAATACTGAAGACATGGATTTGGACACAAGAATGCATAATCAATGTCAAATGTGTCATTAAGAGCATGTTAAATGTTTCATCTTCTCTGTTAACTTCCTGGATGCCATGAAATCAACCCAAGATTTAAGAAGATTGCAATATTATTGTTAGACACAGACTTGACAATCTCATTCAAAATAAAAACACTGAAGTGGTGTACTTCTGTCAGGCAAAAATAGAAAAAAGGATTCTCTATATCAGTGGGGCATTGTAGTTGTAATTTGCGCCTACCCTACTTCCTATCCTAATTTAAGATGTTACTTTTGAAAGCTGCATAGAGGTAATAGATTGACATCAGCTTTTTAATAGGCACAGTACAAAATAAATCCAAGGCTGGCAGCAGTGGAAATCAGATAGAAATGTTGAAAGAACACAGACATGTCATACTTCAAACCACAGCATTCTACTGTTTCTTGAAGCTCCTTGCAATCATTGCTATGTTCTTTTATGTGCACGGCCTGTTTGCAATTGCCATTAGCAGCTCATACAGATACTCGAGTATATTCAGTAGTTATGCTCAGTCTGAGTACTTTACTTAAAAAAAAAAAATACATTTAAACCTTACCCTGAAGCTCAAAGGACTATGACCACAAAAAGCCACTTTTCAGGAAAATGGTACTTGAAATATGATGTTCTTCAGTACATACGTTCAATTATATTCTGCCTTCCTTTGGCTATGTTTTCCTATTTAAATTTATCTCAGAGCTTCATAATCCTGTGAGGGCGTAGTGAGAACTGCTTGTAAATTCAAATACATACATTCACCCCACACACTGATGACAGGTGTATGTATATCCTTGTTCTCCAGTGAACACTCATTTCATACTTCACTCCTTCTTGAATACAAGATAAATTATTGTTTCTTTCATCTGGTTTGTGTGTTTATTTATTTGCATTTACTTTATGTGAGTGTATCATTCTATATTATTATTTGCTGTTTTATAAAAAGTATTTAACTGTTTTTTTGCCTACTTTTTTACCCAAGGAAGAAAATTGTTATTTTTTGTTAACCATGCCATTGTCTTGTCAGAAGAACATAAAGAACTTCCTTGTCATGTATTTGAAATTCCTCACTAAATTTCCTTTGTCTACTTAAGAAAAGCTGTTCTCACACTGCAGTCTCAGGTGTGGATTCCTCATAACTAATTTTAGGCTGTGTTTGCACTAAGATTTATGCCATTCATTCTCTGGAGGCGTCTGCCTTTCTTCACCAATTAAATTGGCAGGCTGTGTGACTAAGCTTCTAATTTTGGCATCTCAGTTTTGTTTTAGGCACAGGCAGAGCTGGCAGTTCTTTGTAGCTCTCGCCACATCACCTCGCATCTGGCATTGGTAAGAAAAGCAGTTCCATCACTACCAAAAATCTTCACTTCTACAGCAAAGTCCAAAAGTGACAGGTTATTCTGTCCTTGGTCAGGGAACAGCAAAACTCAGTGCTGCCTGTCTTTCATGAGGTGATATTTGTCACTTCGAGGAGACATCTCAAATCAGCTGCCTGTCATATTGCAGCTTTCAGATCACCACCTCCGCCCAAGAGTTTGGCCAATAAAACTTGGCATATGGGAAGTGTTTATGCGTACAAAGACCACCAAACAGCATAAGGTTCCCTTCAGACATCAGGATTAAAGAAGGTGTGGTGGCTAGCATAGTCAGGAGGCATTCTGTTTGCTCCATTTCTTTTATCCCAATCTTAATAGAAGTGCAATATATCATTTTTCTTGGTCTATTCCTTAGAACTATGGATTTTCACCGTGTCTTACTTAGATGATTGTTATACATTGCAGAGCTTTAGAATTCAGATATGTTTGGTGAATTCTTAATATTTTTCTGTTGCAAAAGTGAGAAGAAAAACATTTCTGACCCCTTGCTTCTAATCCACCGACTTCTTTCACAATATACTATTGTATATTCAAAAAACAGACAAGTTGTCACTTTCAGAAGAAATGCCTGAAATATTTACATTTTTTTCAAACTGCTTTCTCCTCGTATCACAAAAATAATATAGTCATCCAAAGCACTCATTTTAATACTTTAACCATGAGGAAAACACAGAAGTATAAGAAAGTTTGGTCCATAAGTTGTATTTTGTGCAAATCAAATATTTACCCTGTGCATACTGTTGTAATAGCTAAACATCTTTCAGGGCAACTATTCCCCCTTTCTTTTTACAGCTTGTTTGGCAGTGTCTCTGGATTCCAAGAGGAAGGATCTGCTGGCCTGAAAATCTTCCACTGCAGATATTTGCAAAATTCATTTCCTCAGCTTTCTCCCCTTATGTATGTATGTATTTATTTATTTATTTGTTGTTAAATCTATTTATCAAATTTCTATTCTCCTCTTTACTCATCTTCAAAAGATCTATATTGTAACAACTGACTTTTGTCGTCCAGAATTGTCCTGGTGAGACATTGTCTTAACAATATGATCATCTGTTCAAAGCAATCCCATACGCTGCAGAATCCGCAGATTGACTCCAGGTTCAGGTTATGGGAGGACAGGGAGAGGCAGGATCATGTAGGTGCTGTAGCTCCTACACATATGTTGAAAAGCCTTCAGAAAACAGTGAGGCTTAAAATTTTTTGCATCAATCTGTATGTGGTGGTTCCCTAAGACATCCAGGACCTTCAGCATGAATTCTTTGGAAGTCAATATTTGTTTCTGTCATGATATATGCGGTGTGCTTATGCTAAACTTGAAAGAGTTTATGCTGAAATTGAAGAGTAAGAAATGATCAGATTTAGCCCAAATTAACATCTGTTAGACAAAGCTGGTCTGCTTCAATTCATTATTAGAGGTCCACAGAAACAAGGGCCTCAGAAAAAGTAAACATGTGGATTTCTCTGACACAAAGAGCATTTGCAAACAGTAGCAAATACAATAAGGGGAAAAAAAATGCCTCACATGGTTCTGAATTAATCACACACATTACATGGACAGCATGTTCACAGCCATGAGAGGCATTCTTCTCATTGTAGCCCCTTGTTGGCTCCTTTAAACACTCTTATTATTTCTGCAAATCCATGTTCCAAAAACGTAGCACAAACTGAAAACTGCCAGACCTTTCCCCTTTAGTAGCACAGCTTAACATTACCTTAACACTTGGATAATCTTTAGATTTGCACCATGCTAGATTACAGATAGATATTTTAATATATTTTGAAAACTAAAGCCTTAGGAGAAAGCCGATAGCTGTGAAAGCTAAAATACTCCGAAATAATAAGGCTGGTTTCTGCTGGAACACAGAGATTTAGCACTGCAACTGTGAGAAAGCAAATCAAATAATCACTTTGGATTGCCATTGGATCAGGACTCCCCAGTGACTGCCTTTTCAATTCCTCAATGGGGACTAACAGATGGAAAAAAGCTGAAGAGAGCAGGTTTGCTTTCTCTGCCCACTGAATAATTTCCTTCTTATGCCTTTTTGTCTATCTGTAGCTTATAGCTCTGTTTACCCAAAAATGATTAGAGCTTTCTATCAAGCAGGAGCTCAGAGGAATAACAGAAGGTCATGTATTTTCTGGCTGATACAGCCACCTGTTGTCTTGCCACATACCCTGTTTATTTACTACTGACTCACTCAACCTTTCTCCCTAAGCCCAGTGAAGCCAAATGGGAGCTAGATTTCCTCTTGCTGTTTTCACTGTAGCAGGTTAACAGCATGCTAAAAGCTGGCTATCCTATTTCACAATCTTTCTGCAAACCCTACCTTAACCATCTTCACAAGTCGTGTCATTCATCGCTCGGAGGAGAAAAGAATGTGGAGAAACCCTAAGTCAAATCTTTAGTCCCAACCTCTCCCATGCTGAACATTCTCTCCCCTGACACCCAGGTAAAGCCTACAGCCGAGGCAAAATTTATTCACAATATAAATCCACTGCTTAAGTAATTCTGAGAAGGCAGTACTTAGGTGGCATGGATGCAAAGAAGCAAAACAGGGATCCAGGCTTTATGGATCAGCTTTACTTATCCTCCCATTAGTTATAAGAGGCTGATAGCTCCCTATCCATGACAGTTTGCACCGCAACACAAGTCTGCTTGCTCTGCTTGGTAAGGGCTTGCCAAACCTTGCCAAGCTGCATGTGGCACCAACAAAATTGCAGTCGTACCCCAGCAGCTGGCATGTGGTCAGCTTTGCTACACACTTCTGCCTGTGTGTTTACATCAGACCCCTGCAGCCACAGACGCATGTCAGAGTTTTCTAGCTCAGTCCATTTGGTGTATTGCTTCTGTCTTCCTTCCTTTTGTGTATCTCTCAACTTACCCCACACACCTTGATTCGGCATAGTGTTCTTGATGGTGCCATTTTCCCAAGGAGAAGGAAGAAGCACTCAGGTTGACTAGATATTAAGAAACAAGAGGCTGTCCTGGCTTAGTCATAGAATCATAGAATCATAGAATCACTAAGGTTGGAAAAGACCTAAAAGATCACCCAGTCTAACCGTTCACCTATTCCCAATAGCTCCTACTAAACCATGTCCCTCAACGCAACATCTAGTCTTTCCTTGAACACCCCCAGGGTCGGTGATTCCACCACCTCCCTGGGCAGTCCATTCCAGTGCCTGACCACCCTTTCTGAAAAGTAATACTTCCTCATGTCCAGCCTGAATCTCCCCTGCCGTAGCTTGAAACCATTCCCCCTGGTCCTATCACTAATGACACGAGAGAAGAGGCCGACCCCCAGCTCACTACAACCTCCCTTCAGGAAGTTATAGAGAGCAATAAGGTCTCCCCTGAGCCTCCTCTTCTCCAGGCTGAACATTCCCAGCTCCTTCAGCCTCTCCTCATATGGCCTGTGTTCCAGACCCCTCACCAGCTTTGTTGCCCTTCTTTGAACACGTTCCAGGGCCTCAATATCTTTCTTGCAGTGAGAGGCCCAAAACTGGACACAGTACTCGAGGTGCGGCCTCACTAGTGCTGAATATAGGGGAACAATCACCTCTCTGCTCCTGCTTGCAACACTGTTTCTGATGCAAGCCAGGATGCCATTGGCCTTCTTGGCCACCTGGGCACACTGTCGCCTCATGTTCAGCCGAGCATCAATTAATACCCCCAGGTCCATTTCCTCTACGCAGTCCTCCAGCCACACCGCCCCAAGCCTGTAGCGTCGCCTGGGGTTGTTGTGGCCGAAGTGCAGGACCCGGCATTTGGCCTTGTTGAAACTCATCCCACTGGCTCCAGCCCAGCTCTCCAGCCTGTCCAGATCCCTCTGTAGGGCCTCGCTACCCCCAGGCAGATCCACACTTCCAGCCAATTTGGTGTCATCTGCGAATTTACTGAGGGTGCACTCAATGCCCTCATCCAGGTCATCAATAAAGATATTGAAGAGGACAGGCCCCAGCACCGACCCCTGGGGAACACCACTCACAACTGGTCGCCAGCTGGATTTGACTCCATTCACCACCACTCTCTGTGCCCGGCCCTCCAGCCAGCTCCTCACCCAGCCAAGAGTGTACCCATCCAAGCCTCTGGCTGCCAGCTTCTGCAGGAGAATGCTGTGGGAGACAGTGTCAAAGGCTTTGCTGAAGTCTAGGTAGACCACATCAACAGCCTTTCCTTCATCCACCAGATGGGTCACTAGATCATAGAAGGAGATCAGGTTGGTCAAACAGGACCTGCCCTTCATGAACCCATGCTGGCTAGGCCTGATCCCCCGGTCACCCTGCACATGCCGCATGATCTCCCTCAAGACGATCTGCTCCATAACCTTCCCTGGCACCGAGGTCAGGCTGACAGGCCTGTAGTTCCCCGGATCCTCCTTACGACCTTTCTTATAAATGGGAGTCATTAAAGGACTAAGCATTAAAGGATGAAGCATTGAAGCAGAGCTAACAAAGAAAAATCTTCATAGTTTTTACCTTCTGCCACCCACACACACCATGCAAGAGGCATGATGGAGCCTGGAGTTGGACTACACAACCCATGTGGGTACCTTTCAACATGGGACATTCTGAAATTCTATGATTCTACAGTGGAAAGGCTTTCCAGGCATTGGAAATAATTTTGGGTCAAGTGCACAGTCAGAGAGGCATGAGATAGGGAGCAAGGCAGGCCATTTGTAATTGCTGAAGATGCTTCACTATGGTAAAACATCTAAGCCACTGGTTTACTTTCTGAAGCAACTTCACTCTGCTAGAGATTAATTTTCTCCACACAACTTTTTGGCAAAGTTGTTAGAACCTGCTGAGACATTCTGGACTGCCAAAATCCACACTAGCAAGCATCTCCAGTGAACTGACATATCTAGGTTAAGCTGATTCTGAGACAAGATTTTTACAGAAGACATCACAGAGCATAAAAATAAATGGAAGACCTAGGTCTTTACAGCCCCTTGTCTGCAAATAGACATTGCCTAATTATATTGAAGATTTTCCAGAAATGTGTTCCTCTGGCTACAGCTCCATTCCTGCCAATTTTAGATGGAAAAGGCTTTAAAATAATAATCATACTTAAAAAGCAATCATTTGTTGATTGGACAGGGGTGAAGCAGCCAGAACTAGGCTTACAACAGAAAGTGATCCACATTTTATCCTTCAATTTCCCATACAGCATCTCTTATTTCACCCGCTCTCATTTTGAAGAAAGGGGAGGAGCAGAAAACAGTATGAAAGGTTGTGTTAGAGGTACATTGTAAGACGTAGAAGCACATGACTTTCAGGAGAGAACAGGGGGAGCATGAATAACTACATCTGTGGCCTTTTGCCACAGTCAGAATTTCTTACTTTTCAGAACAACCAGAAAAACAGAGACATATCTTCAAAAGTTTTTCAAAATTACTTTCAAACTCTTACTGACTAAGACTCAAGATGGTTCGTCTCTATGGTGGACTTCTGTGAAGAAACCATTTTTATTTTTATTTCCAGTCACACAGGTATCTTCCTACTGTTTTTAAAGTTTGTATCAGGAAACTCTCTTTAAATTGTCAATCTTTTGTTACTGTCTTGGTTTCTACATTGCTGTTTTACCTGAAAGTAATTGGGCAAGCACCATTTGCCTGCAGTAAACATTGTTAATAATACCAACACAGGAAGGATTAGGCTGGCTTTAGTCAGCGTCAGCAGTTTCTTTCAGAAAATTTGTGTTACGCATTTTGTCAGGTTATATTCACTATTTGAAAGCTTTTTAGGAAGCAGCACTCAAATTAGACTCATAAATGTTATAAAGCATTATGAATTATTAGAGGGAAATTCAGAAGAAAGGACCCCGCTGAAAAGAGGGCAGGGAAAACTCAGTTGGGCTGGCAGGAGGCAGCTACCAACCAGACCATGTGCAGCTCTGTATCAGCTGGAATATGTTCTGGTTGGCATTTAGACTCAACACTTCAAACAAAATGAGGGCTTCAGCACCCAAATGGCTCCAATGAACTACACATTTTCACATGGACTTGGTCCCAGCCCCATGCTATTTGAGGAGAGCTACAGAATAACGCACATTTATTTTCCATTACTATACCAGTTACCTACAGGAAACCCATCAGGAACATGATTTTTCTGCTCATAAAATGTCTGGACAGCATGAGGTCATGTCTAGGATATATCCAGGTAGAACACACCAGGACAGAGCAACAAAATAGATGTAAATTGTAAAAAAAAAAAAAATAAAGAAAAAAAAAAATCAATACCTCCTATCTCAAGGGCTATGATTACATTTACCACTTTGAGGATGCACCTACTCTTTCAACAAAATTCCTACAAGAAGTCTCTGGCAGAAAATCTACTTCTCTCAGCTACAAGATCCCTTTGAAACTCTTACTAGAGAGACAGGTTTCAGTCACTTGCAGCATCTATGGACACCTCCTTCTTCCCATCCAGACTTGAAATTCGTAAAAGTTGCCCAGCAAGGAGATGGCATACAGAAGCTTGCTTCCACTTGCCATCTCACACAGACTTCTGCTGAGGCCCAAACTGTAGATCCTGAAGGGGCATTTTTGTTCCCACATGTGGAAGACAGGGAGCGAAAAAGTTCTGCCTAGAGGTATGTCTATTTGTGATAACAGATAGACAGGAGACAGGACAGGAGATCTGCCTAGCCCCTCTATGATAAAGACATAAAGGTCACTGACAAAATACTGGCTCTACATAGTGTCCTATGCCAGAATGCTTGTTCCATGGTGTTTTCATGGTCCAGGGCAGTTCTGAGTTCCCTGTCCTCCAAATCCCAAGGCCTTGTTTGCATGATGAGGCACCTATCTGGTAAGGCTATGGCAGACTGATATGTGAATTGTACTTGTGGCCCCTGCTAAACTATAGGAACTTTGTTCAACCATTACACTTTTGTTTACTCTGAGGTGATCAATGCCAAACTCAAGATGATTATGTTGAGTTCCTGAAAGGTTTAATGAAAGCTCCAAGGTGGGACAGAGCCATTTTGCCTTGTAGCATGAATATCATCCCCCTGAACAGTGCACCAAAGATTTTGCAACCTATGCTTGCAATAGTAGGCAGAGTTAAATCAAGAGGTGTTAGAGAGGTGATACAGACAAGCTGTGAGAGATGTGCGGGTAGAACAACATACGTTGGTGAGACATGAAAAGCAACTGAAACAGAAAGATAGAATTTTCTTCTGCCAAGTTCTGCACCATACTGAAGCAAGATAAATAAACAAGTCTAAGGCAAGATCTGACCAGAGTGAGAGCCAGGCAACCTGTAGTGTCCTCTTCGAGGAAAGAATGGCTTTTTAAAGGTTTATATCGAATACCACTGCTAGAATAGCAAGGCATTCAAGCTTTCCAGAAGATAAAGGAAATTGAAGAATTTAAGCTCTGGTGTAATGAAATGCGCTTTCCACCCACTTAGATTTAAGATTGTGATTCAGTACTGCATGCATGCAGTTTCTGGGAGGGAAGGGCATTGTGATGAATCTAAATCAGATTTCTGAGCCAGTGGCAGCAGATGGACCTCAAGTGAAAAAACACACCATCAGATAGCTAAAATAAGCAGATACGTTTCACCGCCTCTATTTTGGTGATAGCGTCACCCTCTGTCATTGCCAATTCTAAAAGACCAGTGACCTCTTTAAAAATGCGATACATGCAAGATAAAAATATCAAGAGGTCAGCTAATTTTGCAGCTTCAAGGTTTTTGACCAGTTTGCATCATCCATATCATCTGTCTGACACTTTGACACACACCATACACGAAGACAGCACTGCCAATACAGGAAAGCAACCGTTGAAGGTTATCTCATGAACATAACCGGAAAAGATTACATAAATAGCATTTGTATAACCAAGATGTTATAATCACAATATAATTATGTATAATCAATAGATATCAAGATGTTATAATTGCAATATAATCAAGAGAGTAAGGCAAAGCAGACAAGGATCACAAAAAGAGAATAAGTGGAAGAGCTTACCCTTGGGTTGAGCTCACCAGAAGATACCAAAAGAGGGGATCTCCAGAAGAGATCCTTCCCCTCTGGTAGCCAGCTCTTAAATAGGTCTAGGAGGGGTGGAGCCAGGCTCCACCCCTTCCGGCAGCACAGGTGAATTGCCTTCACCTGTGCTCCTCTGGCTGACTCATGGCTCACCTCAGGTGATCAATCAGAGGTTCAGGCCGTGACTCAGCAGTTCCCATACAGCATTTCTTTAAAAATAGATGTCATCCAGACTTAATGATTAACTCAATTTTAAGGAAAACTACAGCAATCTGAGAATTCATATATTTTAATCTGTTTGCTGATTTCTTCTATTAAAAGACAACTCCATAACAACAGAAGTAAATGAGACCCTGGGAAATCTTTTATGCATAAAATCTTAACAAAAGATAGTTCCATCCACTTTAAAAGTTGCTTAATGTTTCTGTATCAATGCTTTTCTTATTCCTGCATTGGAAAGTGCTGCATTCACAAGTTCTATTAAAAAAACAACAACAAATAAATAAATAAATAAATAACCACATCTGATTTCCAGGACCTTGCAGCCACTTTTGATTCAATTAGGATGCAGAAAACAGTCCAGTCTTCACCCAAAGCTTAATCTGAAAGAGATACATTAATCTAGCACAATGCCCAACTCTGCCTGTGCTTTCAATGTGAGGAAAAACTAAACCTTTCCAAATATAGCTGAGGCGGTGGCATTAATAACAAGTACATTTAGAATTGCATGTAAAGCGGAAAATTTCAGTCATTAAGAGACAAATCAGAATAGCTTAGAAGTTAGGAAGAGGAATTCACTGATACAACATGTTCAGTTTCAGAGACTTCCAGTTACAGAAATTGTCACAGTCAAATATGTAATTACCATCTCATTCAATGCTTTAGATAAAGTATGGCAAAAACATCCATCTGTTCATTTTTAGCACCCACCCAGATAGAATCTATAGGCCCAATTTCTGCTCAGAAATGCACCAAGGTTAACCAGTAATAACTACTTTGACAGTAATGTATTCACTTCAGGTTTAATATAGAATCAAATTTATTTCCCATGTAACAGCACTCAGAGAGATAAGAAAATCTCCCCAGAGCCCTAAATAATACCTCTTCTGAAAAAACAGTGCCTGTTATCTGCAGTGGTGTTAAGTCACTGTTTGTCAGTGAAGTATAAACTCTAAGTCCACTGTTTAACTGCTGGGCAAAATAACTTAAGGTATCATTGAGAAGAGCATCATACAGTGCTATAGTCTACTGAACATGCAGAAGAAGTAACTAGGGACTTTCCTTAATATCTGGTTCTCTAATTAGATAACATATGTGGCATATTACAGGCAGTTTTGAACATTTTTTCTTCAAACACTCATTTTCACTCTATATGAAGAAAGGCTGTCTAGAGTAAAGGTTGCAGCACATACCAGTATCCTCATGCATAACTGACTGAATATTTTCTAAAATGTATTTAAAACATTGATTGATATTCTAAAACCCCTGCTTCACCTCAAAATATTACACCTTGTTTTTCAACTGGCTTCATAAGCACATGAAATCCCACATCAGAATGGCCCTGCATATCAGATTTTATGAAGAAAAAATGCTTAAGCAAACTTGTTTTCACCCATCTTCTGAAGATATCTGAATCGTTGTCCTACATTCCTCTATAATCGCAGCTTGTGCTTTGATTCATTAAGCTGCCAGTGAGTGTTCACAGTAGGATAAATTTGGCTGTGTGTTAGAGGCCCCCTGGGACATTTTGAAAGAACGGAAGCCTTTTCCTGTACAAAGCCTAAAGACTAAACTCTGCATGGCCGTCTCCACTCTCTTCTCAAAATTCTATAAAGTTCCTTTATTTGCATCTCAAGCATGGCCTAGCAAAGTCCTGGTACAATACGGCTCAGTTCTGTCCTCAGCTTGAACAGATGATGCTAACTAAAGGCCAGGAGTCATATTACAACACATCTAAACATTTTAGTACAGCCTTCCCATTGTCGTTCGTACTTTTCCACAAGGATTCAAAAGGTAAGCTGTAAAACGATGATGTACTGCTTAAGGAGAAGTGCTCAGAAAGCTCTGCACCTCTAACCTGCAAAGGAGGCAGCAAGCACAGCAGCATAAGAGAGAGCTTAGAGTATGGTAGAGGATCTGTGGTCCCTTGCATTCACTAGGAAAGGTCTGTGATAACTATGTTATTTAGGAGAAACACACTACAGTGTGCTGACAACTTGAGTTGATTCTGTTAACCACACCATGTTCTAAGAAAAACCATAAGGAAACTCCTCCTTCTGGAGTTTTCTAAATATCACAGAATCACAGAATCACAGAATGGCCTGGATTGGAAGGGACCTCGGGGATCATGAATCTCCAACCTCCCTGCCACATGCAGGGCCACCAGCCTCCCCTTTTAATACTAGACAAGGCTACCCGGGACCACATCCAACCTGGCCTTGAACACCTCTAGGGATGGGGCATCCACAACCTCTCTGGGCAGCCTGTTCCAGCACCTCACCACTCCCTCTGTAAAGAACTTCCCCCTGACATCCAACCTAAATCTTCTCTCCCTCAACTTCAAACCATTCCCCTTGTCCTGCTGTTATCTCCCTTTCAAAGAGTTTATTCCCCTCCTGTTTGTACCTTTAGGTACTGAAAGGCTGCAATGAGGTCACCCCACAGCCTTCTTTTCTCCAGGCTGAACAAGCCCAGCTCTCTCAGCCTGTCTTCATAGGGGAGGTGCTCCAGCCCCCTGATCATCTTTGTGGCTCTCCTCTGGACCCTCTCCAACAGCTCTTTGTCTTTCTCGTACTGGGGGCTCCACACCTGGACACAGGACTCCAGATGGAGCCTCACAAGAGCAGAGCAGAGAGGGACAATCACCTCCCTGTCCCTGATGGCCACCCCTGTTCTGATGGAGTTCAGGATAAGTAAATAAGTAAGTAAGAGTAGTGGGATTTTATTAACAATTTCTGAGCACATTAGTGGTTGCTGAAGGTTCTTCAAGTCCTGGGCTGCAACATCTCTAATCTGAATGATCCCTT
The DNA here is from genome assembly GCF_019238085.1 of Lagopus leucura. Taxonomy (NCBI): domain Eukaryota; kingdom Metazoa; phylum Chordata; class Aves; order Galliformes; family Phasianidae; genus Lagopus; species Lagopus leucura. Next base: position 31,445,074 of record NW_024962252.1, read on the forward strand.
TGGATTTAAACCAATAATACTAACCATAGTTTTAATTCTGTTTTCCAACTTTCAGGATTTTTCAAAGGCAATGACATTTCTGAATGCTAAAAATGGATCTACTGCATTTGCAGAAAATGAGTGCATGTGAAATTTACTGCTGTACTTTCTACTTAGCATAGTAGAAGCAAAACATGACATGAATTTCAAAAATGGATTGATGTTAAGTTTTGAAGAATCACCTTTCATCTGAAAACCTCAGAAATCCACTTTGAAAACATATTCAAACATATCCATGCCAATACATTTAAAAATTACCAAACTCTTTTAAGCTTCCATTTTAATGAGAAAACAATAATCAAGGGAAGTATATGCCATTACCCAGTGTATTCAGTGAGGTTAAATGGACCTGGAATTGGCTAACGAGATGCTTTTATTCTTCATACTTAGAAGTAAAACGAAGGAAAGGTAAAATATTTCCTGTCTACTGTTAGGTTTCCTGTACCACTTAGGTTGACCAGAATAATGAAATAGATGTTGAACAAATCAGTCTGTCGCATTTTGGCCAGTAAGCAACAAAGAAAGCTGCAGCAGTTCCATGTCCTTGCAGAGGAGTAGGACACCAAAAAGCACCAGTGTTGGTGGCAGCTTAGAGATTAGAGAATGGGAAGAGAATTAGAGATTAGAGATTGGGAAGAGCCATTAGAAATTCCTCTTGCCTAGCCCAGAGGTGTGTTGGGAACACCGCATGCTATCACATTTGACAAAATGTCTGCCTATTTAGCATAGCACCAGAAACTTGGAGGGATCACCACAGTCCCTCAGCACGTCACAGTAAGTATTATCATGTGCCACGATGCATTACAAGCAATGTTGTACCTGGCCCAGACGGTGTCCAACTGCAGATGTCACAGTCTCTTTTGACTGGACTGTGAGGACGATTCTCTGTAGAAGGAACTAGAAGTCTGATTTTCTGAAAATATTAAAAATATCCTTGGAGAGGATAGGTAAAGGCAAGAAATGCTGTTAGATACAGCTTGCAGCTAAAGAAAGAAGCCTTCAGAAAAACTTTTTGCCATGCAATATTTTATAATACTAATTATTTAAAGGATCACTCAGAATAATACTCTGTACCAGTATCATGCCAGGGAGTTGTATATAACAGACTAATAGTATCTAAATAGCAGTAATTGTACAAGTACTAGATTCAGAATTTGATAACAGCAATACTAATAATAATCATGTGGCAATATCTGCCTGAAAGAAAGGAGGGAAGGAGGGAAGGAGGGAAGGAGGGAAGGAGGGAAGGGCTTTTTTTTAAATTTTATTTGAAAGTCAGTATCTTATGGTAATGATGCAAATATGCTGTAAATTAGCAATAGACTAACTTAAGAGTCATCTGTGAGCCTTAAGTAACGCTCTACAGGATAGGAGCAAAGAACTCATTCATTCTATTGCTTATACTCTTAACCAGAAGAAGCAGGATAGAAGAAAGAGGAGACAACAAAAACTTTGCCAGCCAACATTTGAACTAAATTAATCTCCATATACTTCTGAGTATATCTTACTGACATATTCAGTACGCAATGGGCAACACCTAGATTCTCTGCCCATACAGGATTTGATTCAGAAAAAGTGTACAGTAAGTATCACAGAATAATCATCATGTAATTCTGTGCTCCTCCCTTTTTAAAACAGCCATGGCCATGCAAATAAACAAGTCACATCACACAAGCAGAGAAAAAATGAGCTTCATCTGACCACTCTTTAGAGAAGCAACTGGCCCACACCCTAACTTTACCCTCCTCTAGAGTCACTGGAAGCAAGCAGAGATTTCTGGAGAATGATTCATTCTACCCAGATATGTTTCTTGTGTGGAAGGGATGATTCACCACCTAAAGACACCTAGAGAGCATATGGGAATAGCTCAGATTGGATGCCCATCTTCTTGGTGCTGAAAGTTTAGTAAAATGAATCTCTAACACAGTAACTACCTAATAGTTCTCAGAATTTAGAGGAAAAATTCAACATCAGATGCATGATATCACTCCAATAGTCTTTCATTGCTTTTCAAAAACTGACAATAGTTACAACTTACTCCTGACAGAATTCAAAGCAAATGCCGTGAAAAGACATGTACCAAGTGGTTAAGCAGAGTAATAGGCATCATTTTTCTGTTCCTTTTGTTTCTCACATTAAAATTACAGAAAGGAGACACAAAGTGATTTTGTAGCATAGTTATTTTCAGGAAATCATAATGGTCCCTCTATTACATTTGAAACACAAACCTGTTAAAGCAATGTGCAATTCACTATAAGACATAAAAACCCACACAAAATCACATTGATCCATGACAGTGACATCAAGAACATTAAGAAACATCCAGCCTGTTTCCTTCAAAACCTGCCAGCCTGTATCTACTAGAAAAAAAAAAAAAAAGAAAGAAAGTAAGCTCAGTTCACTGCTTTGCTGAACGAAAGTTTTGGCATGGTAGAACTGGATATATACCTCCTGCAGGCTGCACAACTGTGGAAGTTTCTCAGCTCATAATCCATCCTGGAGATAGAATGCCTTGTTTCCTAAAGAATCTGAGTGTAACATATGGATACTGAAATAATTAGACATCATTCCCAAAATAAAACATCTTCTGTATGAACTTCATATGAGGCTATTTCATAGCAATGTATGTCTCTATATCTTCAGCTGGAGGAGGTTTCAGTCTGTATAGCCATGCAACTCTTTCAGTGGGTCAGATGTGAATGGACAGCTAGCAAGAACCTACCACATTCCTTGTTCAATACTAGTCCCAGTGGTAAGAAAAGATCAGCCAGGTAAAGAACTCACACATTTGTTATTTTCAGCCTTCCTCTGAAAAAGAATAATCCCAAATCCTGGCAAAGCCGTTTGAACTAAGTCCTCAGACACTGGAGAATATTAGGGACTAGCATGACAGTCTGGGCAATCGCATATTCTGCCGAAAATATTTAGATAATAGTTATTCTTTCAAAGCTTTAAATATATTCCTCTCTCAGCCATAATTGTACTTGTTCTGCATTTGTAGAAATTTCATAAGTGGAATTTAATGAAAGGGTCAGAAAAGTCATATGAAGTGAGATTTTACTATATGTACTCACAGATACACATACTTGTTTTAAAGCAAGTAAACCAATCTAAAGTGCTATGAGCAAACTAGGGTACCTTGTGGCACATCTCACATGGAGATTGTGATAAAATACCCTTTTCTGGAAACAGATTAAATTAAAATACCACTCTTGGATAAATTCATTGGAAAAAGAGAAGTCAAAATTTGTTTTCTCAAAGAATTGCTTATGAAGTAATACTAATGAGCTCTGGATAGGACAAATGACATACGGATCATAAATGCATAACAGATAAAAGGATTTGATACTCTACAAGAGCCAGCATGCTTCTTGTCCCCCTCCAGACTGAGAATTTCCCAGGTCACTGAAGAATCAAAAGACTTTGTGCCTAAGCACTCAAAGACAGCTTTACCCCCGCCCCCCCCCCCCCCTCCAAAACAACTCGAATATTGCAAACTAGGCCATTGGATAAGGTACCACCATATTTGGGCCAAGATATGTATTTGCCAGCACTACAAATGACAAAGTGGTCCTCTGCAACTTCAATAGGGAGGAAAGCCAGTACAAAGGGCCATAATCATCCCATTGTCATCGTGATACATATTTAAAATGGAGTTAAAAAATCGTGTAGAAACCGAGCCTTTCCTTTATGCTGTGGTTGTACCTATCTTTGAAAACCAATTCAGAATTATACTGATTGAGTTAAATGAGCAAATGAAATAAAGCAAGGGTGTATTTCTCAAACCAAGCAGTACAGCTCAGTACACATTCATCCAATTAAGTTCTGCCTTTAAAATATGATCTTTATATCCAAATAGCTAAATGACATGGACCCTTGTACTGTTCTAGTATCTGAGACATGGCCTGGAAAAGACTTACAGAAAAAAGGGCCTGTGAAGAAAGTCAATAAATAAATACAAAGCTTGTTAAATATTTAACAGCAAGGACTGTGCAGCAGTGCACAATCACAGAACAGCTGAGGTGGGAAGGGACCAACTAGTCCAACCCTGCTCACGCATGGCCACCTAGAGCTGCTTGACCAGGATCACACCCAGGTGGCTTTTGAAGAAAAGACCTGAAAGGGGCTTATAAGAAAGCTGGGAAAGAACTCTATCAGGCAGTCTATTGATAGGACAAGACGCAGAAGATTTAAACTAAAGAGGACAGATTTAGATTAGACAACAGGGATCTTTTAGTCAGAGGGTAATAAGGCACTGGAATAGGCTGCCCAGAAAAGCTGTGAATGGCCCCTGACCCACGGCCAGGTTGGACGGATCACTGGGCGAGGTGTCCCTGACAGTCACGGGGGGATTGGACCTTCATGGTCCCTTCCAACCCAAGTCATTCTATGAATCTAGGGTCTCCAAGGAGGGAGACACTACAGCTTCTCAAGGCAATGTCTCAGCTCTGCCACTTTCACTATGAAGTGCTTCCTGATGTTCAGACAGAACTTCCTCTTCTGATTTGTGCCCACAGCCTCTTGTCCTGGCACTTGGCACCACTGAAAAGAGCCTGCCCCTGTCCTCTTTCCATCTTCCCTTAAAGTATTTCTACAATTAGATTCTCCCCTCTAAGCCTTCTCTTCTCCACTGTCAGCTCTCTCAGCCTTTCCTTACAGGAAAGGTGTTCCCATTCCTTCATTCAGCCCTGATATAACTACACCCTTGGCCTACTTAGCAGTGTAGATGCAAGCTTGAAACCTGCAGTCCCCTCACCAGGACCAGAACTAGCTGACCTAAGGTGGTTGAGGTGTGCAGTTTTAGGCCCCAGTGCAAGGCTCTGTGAGACTAAAGACATTTGGTCCTTCAGGTTCCTTGATACCAAGATAAAAGACTTCACGCTTCTGGAGCCCAGGATTAACTTGCACTTTGAATGATTGTCTCGATCTTTGCAGCTGAGTCCCTAAAAGCATTAAGAGCTGGAAATGTAAGATTTTAAGCTTTCTGACACCTCTTTTCATAATGAGACATCTCCACACTCCAGACTGATTCTCTGGAGGTTGTCTGAGGTCTCTGGAACAGAGACAACAGAATTTTGTTGAAAAAATACCAAAACTGAAGTCTGTTTTTCTGAGGGAAGTGATTCTTTGCCTGCTGAGAGAATTTCTGAAAGCACTAACTTGTCTTCTGAATCAAAACATTCTCAAAATGCTGGCATTTCCCACAGTAACTGTAATGTAACTGACCTATGGCGACGTAGTAAAATATTAATTGGCCCAAGACTGAAAGTAATGCTTTCGGTAACCAATTAACTAGACTTCATGCAACTTATTCCAAACCCCTGCTTAGAATGAGCTTGCAACCATGTAGTTTAAGAACAGAATCTAATTCTAAACAGCACATTAATTTTTAAAAGCCATCCCTTTACTTGATAGATGTAATGTAAGCAGATACACAAAAGCCAACTGTGAACTTCAAACAGAGCTAGAAAGTTTCCATATAGCCCTGGGTAGGAGAAATGGTGAGGAGGAGAGAAAGGGAATCAGATTCCAGGGCATTTTTTTCACTAATGTGAGGATACAGCCACTGATGGGCATGTCTGTAAATAGACCTCATCTGTCTCCTGATGAACTTCAGCATCTCCAGAGACAGGGAAACATCTGACAGGGGATCTTGTTTATTTACTTACTTTAACTACGGTAGCAATTAGGCATCTGGGGTTTTGTTTTTGTTTATATCAATTTCTTTGCATCTTATTTCTCACTTTACAGAAATTTGGATAATAGTGCATCTTACAGTGTTAGAAGATGTATATTTGGCATAAACAACAGGGCTGAAAAGAAACTGTGGCTGGAATGATCAGAGATCAAAATGCTTACAAGTGGCAGTGGTCATGGATTTCTGTGCTAAAATCCATATATCTGGGAGTCTGACATTCATGTCATTTAATATTTACTACTAAACTCAAATATTTAGATGACTACTGCTTTCCAGATTCTACATACCCCTACATACACCATGTAGGTTGTAATATAATAATATTTTGCTACTTAATTTACAAACACTATTGAACAAATACTCAAATTCACCTCATTTAAAAGTTGTTCTAGAAAACCGAATCTCTTGAACACAAAACGAACAAAAACTAAGGAACTTACTAAAGCAGTCAAAAGATTTTTGAAAGTAATTGTCAATTTTATTCTTCTTTATCCTCTATCATTTGTGCCTTGTATTTAACAAAATCAGCGGATAAAGTAAGCAATGAGAATGAAATCCCTACCTCAAAATGTGAATATCTTTTTTTCCTTCAGTAATCTGTAAATTTCTATTTCTACTCTTACACAAATCTGCATAGAATAAATATTGAAAGACAGTATTATCTTTTACGACATAAGAAAGCTTTTCTCTATTTCATTTCACACTACCCTCACAATTAGAATGAGCACTCTTCCTTGAATATGACTACTATATCCTACGTCCAATCACTTTTCTCAGAAGAATTGAGTATGATGAATTATATTTTGGACCTTCCTCTTTCGAATGGTCATGCTGTCATACATTTACATTTGAGGAGAGGTTGAATCTTGCTTTACATCTGCAGTAAATGGTGGTATGACTTATGATGTCTTTAGCTCCCGTGGAAGTTCTTCCACTAATCAAACAGCAGCTTTCAAGAAAACTCCTGGAAATGTGGCCACTCTATCTGGGCTATTGTTTCAACATATTTTCATTGCGTTTTACTTTATTTCTGTATGTACTGTAGCTTCAGTCCCTCAAGAGACACTCACCAGAATCCGCTGCTTAGTAATAGTAACCTTCAAGGAAATTAACTCGAACTTCAGAAGAACAAAACATCTTTCATTAGTCACAGGTTTTAAAATAATGAATTCCCATGAGAAAGTTGATTAGAAAAGCTAACCTTCCAGAGTCAAGTGCCATCAGTGTCGACCCAAGACGGATTACAAGGGTTAGCAACTCTCTTGAAAGGACCACTTCTTTGTATCCCTTAAATTATATTCAAGATTCTTCCTAGCAATTATCAACCTCACCCTAACAATGGCACTAATAAAGTTAAGTCTTACGTAAGTGAAATCAGCTTCTGACACCAAATGAAGTCAGAAAGAATTACTGTGGTCATATAGCCTGGCCTCCTGTACAAACTACGTGAATTATTGTCCTAATACAAGAATCTCTAAAAAATACGGAATATAAAATGCTTTTTGATTTTTTTTTCTTCCCCCTTAGAGACCCACTATAGTTTTAAAATAAGTAAATACAACCTGTTATGTGGATTATGAAACCATTTCACATTAGAGAATCATTGAATAAAAACTGAAACAAACTATGCAGTTAGGATGTTCTTCAAGGTTTATGGCTTGTCCAGATTAGTAGGCTGTGGAGTGATGCTCCTACATGAAGTCTCCCTGCTCCTTCACTTTCTTTTTTATTTATGATTTATAAATTTTGCATCAAACCCTCTATCTAATTTAATAAAATTGGCAGAAGAACAGCTCAGTCTATGGAATTATGCCTTCTGTATTTCTAATTTGAAATAAGAGCATGAGAGTTGCCAAAACTTGAAAAAAATATGCTGGAAGTCTGAATAACTTTAGAATTTACTTTATAAAGACTCACCTACACTGAAACATGAAGAACTGAAACCAAGTAATTAAAGGTACAAAGGTAATGCATTCTAGGTAAATAAAGTTAAATCCCTATGTAGATGCTCTCACCAAGAAGTTGTCTAACTCCTTCAGAAAACTGGACCAAACTAAGGCCAATTTCCTCCTGCAGGAAAAATCCAAACCACAGAAAAATTGCTGATGCCTCATGCCTCTAGTCTACAAAGGAGCACTGCAGAAAGTTCATCTTAAGTTCTAAAATGCACAGTTCTCATTACAGTGCAGTTATCACCAGAAATAGAATATATTAGAATATATAGAATATATTGTATATATCAATTTAAAAAGAATAAAAGGTAGATTCAGACTCAGGAAATTTAAATTTAGCATTTAAAGCTGCGTTCATCTGCATTTTGTCCTGAAGTTCATGGGTGCCTAAGCTTCCCACATTTGCATTCCTTAAATGCTTTTGGGCAAGACTAATCTGACCAACTGCAAACATATACCTCTAAATGAACAGGTCTCCTTCAGAGTCAGTGGAGAAACCCCAGCTTTTCCAGGCTCTGTTTCTCTTACCCTAAGGTAAACTTCCCAAGTAGCTTCTAGAAATCACAGCTAAAAGTATCCACTCATCTTCACTAACTGCAAGGGAGCCTCAAGTGATTACTGGAGTCTCTGGTACAGATAGATAAAGTAACACAGACCAATCCCATCATATCCATATGCCTCTGCACCTGCGCAGAACAGTGCAGTGTCTGTCCCTGGAGCACCAGGATCGACAAAGTGGACTTTATCTTACCTACATCACAGGAGAAGCTCCATCCACAGGCATTTTCAGAGCTCCTTCTACAGCTGAGACAGAAAAATAAAATAAAATAAAATAAAATAAAATAAAATAAAATAAAATAAAATAAAATAGTCAGTGGATTCTTACTTAATGTGGAACAAGAACAGAAAGGGCATTCTCACTGCTTCCTGTAAGAGCTGTTCTACTACAAATAGAAAAACTAAATTTGCACTGAGAAAGGCAGCGAGGCACTGTCACCATCTCCCAAGCCCTCTAGGACATACTGCATTTTACAGGCTGTAGGAAGAGAGGGACATCTAAGTCCAAGGAAACAAATTCTAAATGACTGCTCTCAGCACTGAAGTATCAGACAAGAGAGGACAGAAGACAGGTCACTTTCTTCCTCTGACAGAAATGATTTTTTCAGAGAGGCAGCACCGACACAAAGAACAGCAGGATTTAAATTGTTCCAGTACTGAGATCTTCCTGTGCAGCAATAGTGGCTCTCCTGCCATTCCAGCTATTTATGCACTATTGTCAGCCACCAACACCTCCCCCATGTCTGTGACACAGGGCCTAAGTCCCTTAAATCTAAGGCACTAATGTATACCAAACCAGTGATTACAGCCCCTTTGGAGATAAGATTAATTCGCTCCTGGAGAAACTATGGCCATTTATTTTACTAGAACTTTTCTCTCAGCAGAAGGGACAGCGTTAGTGGAATTCCTACCCATGAACTGGCTTAACTTTATTTCAGGTCAAACACAGAGGTTTGAATTGCAGTCTCTATTTAAGGCAGAGCACCAATTAAGCAAGGAGTCTGTCTCACTATTGATATGTTCTGCTCCCACACACCAGCAAAGCTGGTTATCTACACAGGATAATAAAACAGGAACAAGTTCTACTTCGATATTTAAGAATACTTAAATATGGTTAAATATGGTAAAACCACTTAAATGTGGTTTTATATCAAGCTGCACTCACTGCTGCACAATAATGCAAAATAACACGACACATTCTGTGCTTAAGGTATCCCTAACTACCCCTTTAAAAACAAAAATCAGCCCTGTAAGGGACACCTGAGAATTATCACCTATTAAAGTCACATTTTCCTCCATCACGCAGTGCAGTCACTGACAAGGCTCTTCTCTCCTTCTGTCAGAGCAGAGCTCTGATTGTCTTCATTGGTCCTATTTTTTTCAAGAGCAAGCAGTAGGAACTTCGATTCTGTTAAATACTCATTGTCAGATTCTGTACCTGATGTACTCAAAAAGACAGAGGGACAAATTCAGTGATGAGCTGGCTGTAGACTGTTGTAGCTCTGTTTCAATATACATGCTGCCGTAACAGCTTCTCCCAGACAGCTCTAATCTTATAGCCAAAGTTGGTGAAATGTTCTAAGCCTATGATGGATGCTTCCAACCATACTCAAGGTGGGGTTACTGCAGAAGTAGGGGGAAGGAGTGTTGAAATTGGGCATATGGCCAGCTGAGCAAGGCCATTCCCTAGCATGTGAACATCCAAGCACTTGGCTTGCCTGGGCCTCATTGGGTGAACAGGAATTGTCTTGGGCCACATATACATAAGTTGCTCCAAAAGTAATGTCTTGTATTTATTTCAAGGGAAACTAAAAGAGATACACAGAGCACAATAACACTATTTAATAGGGCAAAGTCTCAGCTATAAAACACCATTTTTCCACATTGCCACCACAGTTAACTATGCATTTTTTGTCAGTAATGACAAAGAGCCTGCATGCCATGCTCACAAAAATCTGTACCAGTGGAGGTGCCCCACTGTCACAACTGTTGGAATGCGCCACCTACTACCTCACTGTACTCATATCCCTGTATGTATGTATATTCTCCATAAACATTCAGCAAGCAACAATGAATGCCAAAAGGTACACTACTGGGAAGGTTCAACCTCTATTGCCACACCACAAACATCCGCCTCTGATGTTGCGCACCAACAAAATAAAACAGGATGCATTGCTTCTGCAGCAGCTCTTGCAAAACATACAAAATCGTAATATATAAGTAACAAAACATTTAAATTTTTAATGTTTTTCTTAAAACATTTAAAAAAAATAGAGAGGAACAAAAACATAAAACCAGTGAGATGCGTGACCTTGTTCTGAAACTAACGCATCAGGCTGGTTGGATTGCAGTAGTTGCAATTCTTACTGAGCTCTCAAAGTGTTCACCAGAGATTTCTGATGAAATTTTACTCATCCTATGCTTCATCCTTGACAATTGTTCACAAATGTACATACGCCACAAAGTGATGGCATCAATAAGGCTTGACTGTGAAGCGAAGGACATTTCCCTCTCTTAAGAGAGGTCTTATGAAAGTTTGGTAAACAGACATGATCAGATTTTTGAGTTGAATACCTGATTGCAATTCTATACATTCCACTTGAAAATCTGCAGGTAATGTATTTGTATCAACTGGAAGAGGTGCCTGAAATTCCTTTACCAAAACAGAAAGCATGGCGGTGTATTCTTTGCCGTTCAGAGTGCTGTGTTTAGCCAACGTGTCAAAGTGCATAGAATTATTTGCCATCATTTGAGTCAGCATGCCTTCCCCCTGCCCTGGTTTCATTCAAAACAGTGTTAATAGTACACTGACTGTTTGAGAGTGGTTGAGCAATGGGTGTGTGCCCAGGGCCACTGAACTGGGAAGAGCTGCCACAATGATGGCACGGGGCAGGGGGAGGCTGCATTGCCAGCCATGTCAGGCTGCAGCTTGAACATGCTTCCCTTTGCATCAGGAATATCCACTCCCTGCAGGGGTTCTTTAGGGATATGCCTTGATACTATATCATGACATATCATTAGTGCTGTAGAATTTCTGCTAAATTGTTTGTGAGCGGAAAATTTTCCCCAAAACAGACAACATGCTGAGCATTTTTCATTCTACTAATAATGAGAAATAATCCATCACCTACAAACACACAGCACTTGAATCATAAAGGTCACTGTCTCGTATTGAAATGAATCATGCCATGCAGTATCACTGTTTGTTTCATTTATTGCAAAATGAGATAATTTTTATTACTTCATCCAAGCTATATGGTAGCATACCCAGTTCAGTCAGTATCTTTTGGAAGGTTATTTTCTTCTTACATCTTCAACTTCTCTTTTGCTCTACAGTACTTCAATTATTTTGGATATATTGACATCTCCACTCTCTTATAAGAGAACGTTCTGTAACTTATTTTTTTTATACACACACACACAAAAAAAACCTTTTGTTTTAAAACAAAATTCAGAAAAGCAAGCTTATACTGTGATTTAGCTTACAAACAAAATAAGGTGTTTGAATCTAGAAAGCTGGGCATTAAACTGAAGGCAACTTTTGCTTAGCCTGTGAATGCACAAATTCACAGCAATTGTATAGACTTTTGCCACCTTTTTTTTTTTTTTTTTTTTGAATGTTCATATTTGCTTCTTTTTATTTTTTTTTCTCCTTCAGGTATGTTCACAGGTGTAGTATGTACAGAAAAGACAACACCATTCCATTTAACAGGTTCGTTACAGTAATTCAAGGTTTCTTCATATCAGAAAATGACTACTCAAAAAAAGATCAAACCAGTTCATAATGGCAAGGTAGTGGCTCCTAGAAAACTGGACCTAAGAAATTCTTCACCATTCCAACCGCAACAAGCTTGTGCTCTTAATGTTTATTTTTCACTTAAAAATAATTCCAAATCTCTTTCAAGGAGGGTACTGAGAATGGTTTGAGAATTAAAAGTCTCAATTGGTTACAGAAAGACCACTAAAATCTTGCAGATGTCTATGCATATGCCGAAATTTAAAAGATAAAAGCATTTGGCATACAAAATAAGAAAATAACAGAAAGCAGTAAGAGGTGAAACAATTTTCTTCTCTATATACATATTCTTACATGAGTAACAAATGTCAAAAATACACAACTGAGTACAAAAGAATCATTTTAGCAACAGATTTCAACAAATAAGTCTCATGTAAGCAGCATGCTTTGGCAGAATTAATTAAACTGAAACATAACTGAAAATGCATTCATTCCAATCCTCCATACCAAATATTTCTGAAAATGTAACATGAGAATAGAGTTCAGTAATAAGCATCACTTTCGGAGAAGAAGGCTGTAATTTCCCAGTAGAATCAAGAAGTTTCAATTTCAGTTTCTAAAATCCCTTCTTGATCAAGTCCACCAAAATGCCTCAACAGACCTGATCATGCAAGCACATATGTGTTTTAACATTACAGACACCAGCAAAATTGGACTTATCTTGGCAAGATCACAGACAATAAGACTGAGCAGTTTAAGTGGTGTTTAACTCGGTCCTAGGACTTTAGCTGTAATTGTCAAGGCACTGCTCTAAAGACCATTAGACACAATAGGCCAAATGATTCTGTAAACATAATTACCCTGGGGATACTTCTCTACCACGCTGCTTCTTTTCTTGAACACCCTTCGGTTTATTGGATGCTCTGATCATCTCTAAAGTCTAGTAAGTGTGGATACTGCATCACCACTTCAGTCATATTTGAATTTGGGCTACACTATCAGGGCTTCTTTTCTTCAAGTATCAGCAGACCCAGCTCTGAGCAGAAACCCTGGCACAGCAGGAATAAACAAACAGTAGGTCAAACAAATTAACATCTTTTGATGTTTGAAATTTCTAATTCACAGCAAGCACTTAGAGATTATGAAATCTCACCACAATGTTTTCCTCTTTTCCTTCAAGAAAGTACTTTCACTAACTTTCCTGTATTACTCAATCCTGTTTCGTTCTTGAACTACTATATTTTACAACATTCATTCAAGCCCCACATTATAAGCTCTGGAAGACAGCAAAAAATATTTGTCCCTGCCATCTTAGATAGCGTATACTCTCACTGTATTACACTAGCTCTAAGCACAATTTTGCTGCTTACAGAGATAACAGGGATGGCAGCTCTGAAAGAGAAAATTCATACAACCTAGGTCATAAACTTTTGCTATCAATGTAAATGTAATTGAGAAATAAAAGCTATAATGCAGATATAATAAAACATTCTTCCACAGTTCTACAGTGGAAATCCTTTACTATCATTTTGAGCAGAAAAATCTGTATCATTAGTTAGCTGACAAAAAATACAAAGCGGACATCAATAACAGCCACCTGGATTTCTTCACAATCCACAACCTCCACTTGTGGTACATTAACTGGATTTTTAATGAGAAAAACAAACAAACAAAAAACCAGAATTCAGAATGATTCCTTTTATTCTCCTAAAATGTAAAAACTGCCACCAGTTTCGCCAATAATTGTCAATGAGGGGAATGGAGACCATTGTTAAATTAGTTCTTGACTAAAGAAAAACAAAACCTGTGCTATAAATGTTTAGCTGGCCTCTGGAAGCAAGCAGTCCCTGGATATCCACACTGTACAAGGCATTTTGTTCATACAATTAGTTCAATACTTAGGTAACAACAGATAAAATTGCTATTTGCTCCTCAAATCTTCAAGCATCCACTCCTAGACTCAAAGCAACTGGCAGATCTCTCTTCAAAGCCCAAATCTAAGTCTTGATTTTACTTGCCTCTCATGAAATATTTATTTAGTTGATTAAAAAAAAAGTGTGAGCCTAGACTGCTATCACCAAGGAAAACATTTGTCTTCCTACTTTCCAGGCAGGTACCACGGTAACCTGACATTAATCAGAATCATGGTTTGGCATTTCAGGGAGAGAACCCGACGCCTAATGCATGAGAACAATACAGTAAACTCTTGAGGCAGCAGGCACTATGGAGGGAAATGGGAAAAGAAAAAAAACAACGTAAAGCATCCTCAATGGGAAAATGGGAATTTAATTCTAGCCCTAGCAAAATTTGCTGGCCAACAGTTATTCATTATTATTAGGATTCAGTTCAATACTTAAAATGAAAAACAAGCAATGAGGACTTTCTTCCCTTCTATATAGACTAGGTCCTAGCCTCAGGTATGGTTTCTGCTATCCCTAACTCTATCTGCATAACCTGACAGCACAACTTCAGCTGCATGGAGCATTCCTAGCCCTATATGAGTTTCACGTAGAAACAGTGCTATTTCAACACAGTGTGAACTGCAAGCACAAAGTCAACTCCTGATAGCTTTTCTACAGTATCATTAGGTTCGAGTAGCTTCTAACAACTCAAAGTAACTACAGCTACCTCTTTCCCCCCAGACAATTTTCAAATGAACTCCTTTTTTTCAAAATCTCATGTTAGCCTAGACCTCAGGATATGATTTTTCCACTCCTTTCTCTCCTTCTCTCTCCTGTTATTTCCTCCCAGCTCCCCCAGGAACTGCAGAGTTGTTACTTTTGAACAATTGTTAGAAAAAAAAAGCAGATTTATGACTGTAATTGTAGCTACAACATAAATTACATGGGACTTTCACTGAAATTCACCAATATAACAAATAATAACAATAACGCCCCTTCAGTACAGAACAAAATATTCCAATGAAAAAAATCTATAGCATTTTTTTTTTTTTAAAGTGCACAAAAATATTAATGGAAATATTAAAAAAAAAACAAACCTGTCTTACAACATCACAATCAAAACTTCTGAAATATTGTTAAAATTAAATAGAAGTTATCTAATGAGACTTTTTGGCTCTGATATATTGGCAGACAGCAGCAACATTTTTTCAGAAAAATTACACCAACTAAATATACTGTATCTTAGCAGCATAAAAAATCCCTACAATTAGATGCAACTGCAGGCCTAGTAAGCATCGGCCTGACAAAATGTTACAAATGCAATTTTTGTTTAAAAGAATGGATTTCCATGGAATCCCAGAGGTAACATTTGTTATTTTCTTTACATTGTATTCTGGTAGTAAACCCACCTATAACCAATTACCTTCCTTCCGTTTTTTCTCCCAAAATTGCACAGAGTACTGGAAAATTTTATCAAGTTATAAGATATGGCCACACTGAAGAAGCCATATAGAACAAAACAAAAAGCCCGAAAACAAATTATCCCAAACAGTAACAATCACTGTCATACAACAGCAGCTTTACACTACTGACCGATGTTCTCCACATACATAGATGGCACTGGGTCGAATGCGCCGCCTTGTATGGCCAGGTAGCTGTGGCAAAAACTTGAAGTATTTAGGCATCAAGTCTAAGCATGCATCATGAAACTTCTTAATCCTCCAGTAGTAAATCAGTGGGTTCAGTGCAGACTTGAGGTAGCAGAGCCAGAGGAGCCAAGTGCTTATCTCAAAAAAGTTGTGCTTGTAGTAGAAGTGGCTGTTGAATGTGGCAATAAGGCTGTAAGTGGTGAAGGGTGCCCAACACACTATGAAGACAAGGAACAAAATCAAGATGGTGGTGAAGGCACGAGTTTTAAAGCTCATATCAATGTTCATCTGAAAAGGTCTCTGTAAGCTCATGAGACCAAGTTTGCTGGCCTGGCTGAGGCATATGCTGTCAGGGTGGCTATGGATACGAACTGCATTGTGGCGGACGGTGTTGAGTATGCCCATAAAAGAATATAGCATTACCAAGAATGGAATAAAAAAAGAAATTAGCAAGATAATTATCACGTATGCTTGGTAACCGGGGCTAGTAGAGTAGCCAAAAACACACTGAGGTGCTCTCGAGGGTATCTGCAGATTAGGATTCCCTACTGATAACGGAAAAGCAACAACAAAGGATGCTGCCCAGGAAATCACAATGAGAATCTTCGCACGGTAAGGTGTCAGTTTATCCTGTCTCTGAACTATAATAAGAAATCGGTCGATGCTAATGATAAGAAGAATTGCTACCCCCTCTATGACAAAAAGCCAAAAAAACATGGCAGAGACTCTGCAGAAGATATCCCCAAAAATCCAGTGAGTGGTAATGATTGTTATCAGAGCAAAAGGCATGTTCAGCACTGCCAGCAGCATGTCTGCAAAAGCCAGGCTTGCTAAGAGAATGTTAATTGCAGATCGCATAGCTGCCTTCTGGTAGACCATGAGGCATACAACAAAGTTTCCAAGGAATGAAACCAACACAATAAATATCATAGCAGCAGAAAGTATGATCTGGAGTGGCAAACTCAAGCTCCTGAAAACTTCTTGTGATGGCAGGACAGCTGTAGTGTGTACCAGAAAAGTACTTCTCTCAGTGGTGAGCACAGCACCTGAACTATATCTCAGTGGCTGTGTTGTGCCACTACGAAGTAAGACCTGGGGAGTGGTAAAATTCGTGTAGGAATTTTCATAAACAATAAAAGTAGCATTTGAGGTCCCAGAATTGGTTGGTGTCAACATTGCTGAGAAAACCATTGCTTCAGGAAGAATGAAAGCAGAACCAAAGGTCTTCAAGGCATTTCATCTTGTTCAGGCAGTATCTTATTCCATGTCATTTACCAAATCTGAATTAAACATCCAAAAGTATCAAAGCTCTTAAATCCATGTCTGTACTTCCATCTGAAAAAGAAGAATTAGAAAAAAAAAACAAACAAATAAGATTCTCTAAAATCATTGGGAACCAAATGAGTACTTGTTTTCCTTAATGACAAAAGTAATCCTAACACATCTTTACACTTTAGATTGACACCCTTTACTTAAGCACACATGAGAGGAGTCTAGTAATATTTGGTCTTCCTTATTCTTCCTAATGTGCAATTTAAACATCCCCTGGGACAACACGAGACCATTCCCTCATGTCTATCATTTGTCACCAAAGAAAAAGAGATCAACAGCCTCTTTTCTGTGACCTCCTTCCAGGTAGTTGTGGAGAGCAGTGAGGTCTTCCCTCATTACCATAATGTCCAGATTAAACAACTCCAGTTCCCTTACTAGCTCCTCATAACTCTTATTTTCTAGTTCATTTACCAGCTTTGTTGCTCTTCTCTACTAACGCTCTAGCAACTCAGCATAGTTCTTGTAGTGAGGAGCCCTAAACTGAGCACAGTACATGAGTTATAACTCTCACCAGTCCCATGTACAAGGGGACAATCACTTCCCTGGTTCTGCTGATCATGCTATTTCTGATGCAAGCCAGGATTCCATTGGCCCTCATTACAATATGGGCACATTGCTGGCTCATGTTCAGCTGGTTGTCAGCTAGCGCCCTCAGGTCTTCTGCTATCAGGCAGCTTTCCAGTCACTCTCCCCCAAAACTGTATCATTCCATTGGGTTCTTATGACCCAAGTGCAGGACCCACCACTTGGTCTTATTGTATGTCATGCGAACAGAATCAGCCCATCGATCTAGCCTATCCAAAGCCCTCTGCTTGAAAGTAAGAAAATAAGTGTACTCACTAAGGATGTGCTCAATCCTCTCATCAAGATTGTTGAAAAAAATATTAAACAAAACTAGCCACATTAGTGAGCCCTGGGGATCACCACTGGTGACTGACCACCAACTGAACTCCATTCACTGTGACCGTGAGTCCAGCCATCCAGCTAGTCTTTCACCCTGCAAAACTCACCTCTTGTCCAAACTAAGAACAGCCAGTTTCTCCATGAGAATGCTGTGACAAATGGTACCAAGTGCTTTACTAAAGTTTCAGGTAAACAACATCTACAGCTTTTCCATCATCTACTAAGTGGGTCATCTTGTCATTGAAAGAGATCAGGGTAGCCAGGCAGGATCTGCTCTTCATAACTCGTGCTGGCTACTTACGATCACTCATTTATGCTGTATGATGACATTTAAGATGAAATGCTCCATAATGTTCCCAGGAACTGAGGTCAGACTACCAAGCCTGTAATTACCTGGATTCTCTAGTATTTAAATAATTTCATAACTTCAAGATTTTGCTTTGAAATCACCTACAGCTCGAAGCATTAGTAATATTTCCAAACAACTTACATAATGCCACTATCACCTATCTGCCTGTTTGCTAGGCACTGAAAAGTGAACTCATCTGAGCTTCCCTACATATTACATAATCCCTTGCTTCAAGTCAGTCAACAGCATCAAATGCCTCAGGAAGAAACAGGTAAAACATCCCAACCTGCTGTTTGTTATCAAGTAACTCATCCACAGAATTAAAGTATTGCTCAATTTGTTTTACTTAGTGACTGACTCGCATCAATGTATAGGAAACTAATTCTTTAGTTGCTACAACCCTCCTCCCCTGCAGCAAACTTTATGTTATGTTTAACTGTACATTCTCTTTTTTCCCTGTAAATTTAACCCTCAGACATTATGCTGATCTCCCTCCCTCATTATTATGCTGATACAGTGCAACAGTTCCTTTTAGAATTTACAGGTACTGTCCTATGTATTTATCAAATATTCACTGTTTTCACAGACAAATAAAATGCAAAAGAGCTGAGAGCTCCTCAGGAGCTCTTTACAGAACTCCTCTCTATCTTGGACTCACAGAGTACTCTGGCATCTAAACAAGCTGGAAACCAGAAGCATTATATGTCTTTAAAAAAAAATAAAAATCACTACAGCCAGAAAGACAAAGTGGGATTCCTCTCATTCAATCTGGACAATAGCAGCAGTCACTTTCAGGCTATTCTCGTGATGGAGGGCAATCAATGTCCTCCATCTCTGAACACTGTGATAAATTTGTGTTACTAATTTGAGATGCCTGTACTTGATAACACAAATCCTACTCACAGTATGCATTCACGTTCTGTTTGGTACCAACACTGGGAGCAAGTGAAAGGAGAAAGGAGCTATCCATGTACAATATATATTTAGATACACTATCTGCTACAATACACATTCATGGCACCACCTATCTTCAGTTCAATTCTGCTTTGTCTGATCTCCATTCAAAAGTGACTGAAAAAAGGTACCACAGGATCATTACAGAATTGTTAGTGGCACAGAAAAAGTGAATGATTGCTGCCACATAGTAAGGAGAAGCCAAAGGAAACAATTATCCTAAAATTGTGAAAATATTAGCCATGGGATTCTGTGGATGCCGTAGAACTTCTGCGAGTTCAGAAGGCAATTTAAGAGATAATTCACATAATCTTAGTATGGATGCTTATACCTGAAAGAGGTGAATCATCCTGCTTTCCTCACCTGACCGCAAAGGCTGTGTGACCACTTCAGGCAAATGTTCTTTCTTGGGTATTACACTTCATAGAAGTCGTTAGCATTCAGACAGCAAGTTCAAAAGGATCTCTTCTGTAGCAGTCACATACATATATTGTATTCACAGGACTTCTGTCATGAGCATTCACGCAATTATTAAACATGCACCTCATATTTTTCCTTTCCCATGTATCTTCCTATCCCCTCAACATATCAAAAATTGCATAAGGACAAAAATAGCGAATGAAAGAAAGGGACCAATAACACAGCTTCATAGGCATTTCATTCCAGTCCTCACCTGTTTTTTGAAAAAGAGAGATCCTGTAATTTCAAAGCCAGAGTCATTGCTGAATGGTAACTGCACAGCTTGTGAAAGATCACCGTGCTTTGGTAATTTAAATAGGTATGCTTTTTGATGATGAAAGTACTCAAGCAAGAGGCAGATATCTTTTTGTCACAGCATTCTCATTTTTGGACCGTGTACATCACCAATTCTTTTCAGATTCAAAAAAGCTTCACACAATCACTTTTTTCCATTTCCGTGCTGAAAATTACTGGGTATGCACATTTCCTTTAAAGCAAGGTTCTCACTCATATGCAACTTTCTTTTTATAGACCATAATAGACAGAATTATTTCAATGAAGTACACACTTAAAGCTAAATACCATACAAATTCTATTCATCAAATATAATTATTGCTAGAACTATGGTGTCTGTTTTTAACAGTTTTAGAAACTTAAAGGTAAATACATTTCTGTTCAAAATCTGGGTAGCATGCTCAACCAGAAAAAAAAGATTGTATCTTACATGCAAAGACATCAAACAAACCCAGTAACTCCAACACAGCCAAAACAGCAAGTTTTCTACTTGTAAAAACAGTAGCACAATAATAGCTATGTTTAATGTAGATCAGAACATGCTATGGTGTGCTGCCAGAATGTTCAATGATTTATTAAATTTATCTGCTAAAAGTAAGCATATTTCCAGTATTGCCCAGATCCAAGATTTCTTAGATTTCTTTCAGCATACAGAAGTCATCTTTCTTCAGAAACTTCAAGCTCACAGGTGCCTGGTAGAGTACACTATTTCTTGTTAATGTGTTACATAATCACAAAAGGGAACCTGCTGCATCTTTTTACAGCTGCTAAAATTTTGAAGTTAAATGTGGCAAGAAGAAATCATCAAGACAACCATAAAAAAGTAAAATATTAGGAGACGATTAACTAAATCAAGTAGAAGGGTCACCAGCTTATTTTGTTTCAAGAAATATATATGTATATATATATACACACATAGAAAATACTGAAGCATATGTTTTGTCATGCACCATTACTGAACAAAGAAAACTAAAACGCCATTTCAATATGAGTTGAACACTGTTTCTCATGTCATTAAGAATAAGCAGACACATTGCAGTGGAATGCCTTTTACAAAAGCCAGTGCAAAGGGTGAATCAAAGCACAAATCAGCAGGGACAATGTTCTCTTACTCACTTGAACCCCCTGAAAGGAACTAGCAGCTTTCAGTTGTAATAACTATTTACATGTCCTAAATTGAAACTAATCAACTGTAATGCACAAAATTACTCACAAGAAGCATTAGTTTAATTTAGAAAGTTTTCCTCTTTTCCACTCCATAAATATTACTGCAGCAATTTTCAAAGGGAAGTACAGTGTGGGAAGAGCCACCTCTGTTTGGGGTCATTAGGTACAACTAATTGACCTCTTGAGGATATTTATTTCTATCCTTAGTTCAGAGAGTCATCAACTGTCAAGAAATGCCAACCACGCAAATCATTACTATTATTCTAAACCACAAACATGCAAAATGTAATTAATAATTTTATATTCTCTTGAGAAAAATCATGTTCTCAATTTGTAGCTCATAAGAAAGGCCTTACATAGTTTTAAATTCATTTCTAGTCCCAGATTCTTTCCTGTTCTCAGCTTTTCCCACAAATTCAACAGCCATATTAACCATCTGTAAGTTGAGTACTGAACTGAATACTCTTGAAGAGCAAAGTGAACAGTAAATGCTGAAAATAATACTGAAAACATGATCTTCACTTCTATCTCTGTCTAGTTATTAATATAAAACTATCAAGTTAGAAGCTTCCTAAATACTTTGCTTCCTAAATTTTAAGTGGAATTTTGGATCATACATGCAGTCACTACATACCAATTTTGATAACGGAGAAAAAGAAGCATATGAATCCAGACAGGCTTCCATGAAGAACAGGAATCATAAGTCATCTTGTGCTGCTCTGCTCAGCAAATCATTCCTTTTCCAAATAACCTGTCCAAAAAAAAAAAATATATATATATATTTTTATATAAACTGATACAATTGTATCAGTTTATAACTGCTACAATTTTTCCTGTAATAAAACTTTATTTTTTTATTGGGAAAGGTAGAATACACTGTGTATCCTGTCAAAACACAGATCACAGCTCTGTATTTTGCAGAAGGTACAGATCTTATGCAGTACAGTTTAATTAAGCCAAATTGATCCTCGGGTCTCAGCCATGGAACATTAAAATCTCAACATTTAATACTCAGATATTCCAGGACTAGTGCTGCATCCTGTTTTAATTTCATCCAGGTATGTATAATTACTTGTTTGGCAACAAGTGTACCAAAATTGGTTGCCACAAGTCTTATCCAATCTGTTAAACTACACATTTAATCTAAACATGAGAAACCTGAGGTTGAAACCTCAAAAGCCTCTCAGAAGAAATGCCTCACAGGATAAGCTGAGTAAGCATTTCCCAAGAAGCAAAGATATCAGAGTAACGGTTCTGGCAAAACAAAAGGCAAGAAAGCAGGTCTGGAGAGGAAGAACAAGCAAGAGCAAACAACAGGAACAAACAGGATCTTAGCATTTCCACTATATGCTCCAATATCAGTCAACCATCAGCTATCATCAAGGTTGTTACGTCTCAAGTAGCTAAAATGATTTTTGCAAAAAGGGCCAACCACAGCTAAATGCTGCATATTCATTCATGACATATACGTTGTTAATTGAGATACCAAATTTGTGTAGTTTCCCCATATACACTCAGAAGGAAGCGATAAAATTTCTACGAGCCTTGAAAGCTGAGTGTATGTTATACCAAAGGATGCCAATGACCTGACTTATTTCTAAATATTGTTTTAATATAAAACAGTGATCTCCTAGGAGGGAAGCACTAAGAACAATTCATACTTCAAGACCACTCATAACATCCTGATTCCTTCAGCCACTGCAGTGCTGATTTTCTGTACATGCAACCAAGTTAACAGGGACTTCAAACATTCAAAATGCAAGGCCTGGTTTGCCAGACAGGCACTTACTGAGAAATGTGCCTTCTACAGAACAAACCTATTTAGGTAGTTTTGTGTTGGCAACCAGAGGTTAACATTTTCCAAATGACGTTCCTTTTTTCTCCCCCACTATAAGTGATTTGTTGGGCTTTTTGTTTGTTTATCTGTTTGATAATGTGAACAGAGGGGAAAAGCTCTGTACTCCTACACAGTTCTGCAATGAATTTTAAATGTGAGGATTCCAGTTCCACCACAAAGCCTTCCTGAGAGAAATTCCCCAGTCCTGTAGCAGGAGGACTGATCTGGATTACAACAGAACCTGGCAAACCAAGTTAACAGCTTCACACTGGCCTGAAACTGCTGGCATACGCAGATCAAAGCATAAGAGCATGGTTCAGATCTGGCCTCAGTATGCTATGAGGTACTTAATATAGATCACATTCAAGACAGTGCTGTGCAAAACTTGTCAACACTGATAATCTTAGAGGAATTTGCATCTTATCAGGTCTAATTCAACCTCCTCAAACCAGGAACTGTCATTTACAAAGACCTGAAAGAGCAGAATCTAAGCAATCATTAAATTTTAAAACATTTCCCACAGCATTTGGACTGCCCTAAAGACTTAGCAACAGGTTATATAAGGCCTCAAAAACGTTATGCCTCCTGTATACTATTGCCTTTCAAATGAGTTGTAACTTTTGTCAAGTACTTTACTGGTATTTCTCTACATTTAGTTGCACTTAGTCCTTGGTCACTTTTTAAATATTTTTCTTAATGTATTCCTGACATTTCAAAATGTACTCCAAAATCTTAAATGTACCTAATACTGAAATCTTACTTTCTCCATTAAAAAAAAAAATAATTAATCAGACTATGAAAAGATTACAGGCAAGTAAAAAAAAAAATCTGCTTTGAGTCACAAACTTTTAACATCTGTCCTAAGACTATTTTAGTTTTTCATATAGAGCAACTTCTCCAGTACATTCTCTGATTGAATGGAAAATTGATATTTCATCTTCATATACCACAAGTAGAGACCTACAGGTTCCCTGTATTAAATTGCCCATTCCTCCTTCGTAGTGCTGCAGCACACTCAGCACACTACTGCACTGTCTTCTTCTAATAAGGGAAAATGCATTTTCTGGTTTGTTTTCATATTAACATAAAAATTTTCCCAAATACAAAGGGTTTTAAAAAATCAACTTTTAGAAATGAGTAACATTATCATCAACGGTGTATTATATTGATGGAATTTATTAAGCTGTCTCTCCTATAAGAATAAACTTGATTTTGAACTGAAATCAATGTAATGAAAACTCATCTTTTTTACAGAAAGATACAGAGACACTAATGGATAAGTGATTAGCCACTGACAAGTGATGAGCCAACAGCGTGCCACTGTGGCTAAGAAGGCCAGCGGTATTCTGAGGTGCACTAAAAACAGCATGATCAGCTGTGACCCCTTCTATTCCGCCCCAGTGAGGCCTCATTCTGAATACTGGGTCCAGTTCTGGTCTCCTCGGTTTAGGAAAGACAGGGAATTACTAGTGAGAGTCCAGCAGACAGCTACAAAGATGTTTAGGGGCCTGACACGTTTCCTTATGAGGAAAAGCTGAGAGATTTCGGACTGCTCAGCCTGAAGAAGACTGAGATGTGATCTTATCAATGCTTATGAATATCCAAATGCTGGAGTCAAGGCTTTTTTTGGTGATGTCCAGTGATAGGACAAGGGACATAGGGAACATACAGGAACATCAGAAGTTCCATACAAGCATAAGGAAAAACTTTACAGTGACGGTAGCAGACCACTGGAACAGGCTGCCCAGAGAGGTAGTGGAGTCTCCTTCTCTGAACGTATTCAAGACTTGGATGCCTTTCTGTGCTATCAACTATAAGGAACCTGCTCTAGCAGGGGTTGGACTAAATGGTCTCTGGAGGTCCCTTCCAACTCCTACAATTATATTAGATTGACATACACACACACACAAAATCACTGAATTAGTACTCTCTTCAAATTGTGAAGCCCACACTGGGTTCCTGAGATGCGGGTGAGTTCCTAGAGCAAAAGGGTCCTGATTATGCTTCTCTCATAGAAATTCAGCTCATGCTACCGTCAAATTCTTCTTCTGCCCAAGAGCCTGCTGATGCCCTGCAGGTGATATGGATCTTGCTCCTTGGCATGTCACAGAATCACGGAATTGCAGGGGTTGGAAGGGAGCTTAAGAGATCATTGAGTCCAGTCTCCATGATAAAGCAGATTCCCCATAATAGGTTGCACAGGTAGGCATCTGGACAGGTCTTGAATGTCTCCACAGGAAAGTCCACAACCTCTCTAGGCAACCTGCTCTGTCACTCTTACTGTAAAGAAGGTCTTCTGCATGTTTGTACGGAACTTCCTGTGTTCAAGTTTTAGGCCACTGCTCCTTACTGCTGCATATCACCGAGAAGAGCCTGGTCTCATCCACCTTCTCTGCATAGCTCTTACTTGGCTTACAGAGCAGACATGCCCATAACAAGTTAAATGAGTTGACAATGTTTCAGCAACAGAAATGCAGCTTCTTGTGGCATCCTGCTCTTAAATGCTGTCTAGATCAGATTTAGCTGCAATTACATAAAGATTTACTATTTTAAATATACATGTGTGTATATATGTGTGCATGCATCTTTGATAGTTACTAGCATCTCTAATCAGCCAAAACCAGAAATGTGTAACACAACAAAATAGTACAACAGTGGCTTGTGTTCTTTTCCAGATTTACCCTAAATTTGTTGTGATATTCTAACTCAGACTAATAGTTACACATCAGACTATTATCTTATTTTTCATAACATGGAAAGAGGCTAACAACTATTTTAAGCCATGTCATCTATGGCTTCAGACTAATTTTTGTCTCATGCCAGTTAACTGGCATAACGCTGTCTGAAGACAGCAAATTCACCTCTGAGAAACAATCCTAGTTAGAAATCAATCCTGTTCGTACAACAGATTAGAAAAACTGTTAAATTGAAGAGTTCTCATTTGGACAGCTCAGGGTGAGATGACATACCACAGACATGCAGATCCCGTGCAATACAGTCAGAAACAATTTCTATACAGGTGTGACTGGCAAGGCTTGGAAACGTTCCATAAATCATGAACCTTTTTTTTTTTTTTTTAAATAAAAGATATTTGTAAGTCAAAAATATTTAAATGAACCAATCTGATGAATTTTAAAGCATGCTGCTTTGTTTTAATGTAATACAAGAGATAACACTATTTAATTCTTTGATTTTTTTTTATTTTTATTTTTTTTTTTTAAATAATGCAAAGAAAACAAATACCAATCAAACAATTCAAATCCCTTGTAGGACTGATATTTGTAAGCACCTTATAATTTGCTGCCGCAAATAACTTCATAGCTAATTGAGTGGCTTTTGCAATACTCTGTGGTATTGCTACTTAGAAACTATTAAACAAACTGTACACCAGATCAGCTGTCTCCCAGGATACAGTTACGGCATTCCCAGTCCACAAACCTAACAGGACACAACATCTTAATTTGGCATAGTCAGCAGGACCCTCTCACTACACGAAGTTCTGGAGATTACCCTGTAGCTATATGCCATAAGACAGGAGAGGTATGAGGGATACTGACAGTGCTATGTGCAGTGGCAAGCCATGGCTGCCCAGGAAATGCCAGTGCTGGATTGCTTCCCTGTAACCAAGAAGTTGAAAAGGCATAATGCATGCACTCCACCAAAGGGAATGGCTTAGGCTCAGAACAACTAGCACGATCCCAATCCTGCAGAGGAAAGGATTACAATCCTTGCTGTAGAGCAAAAAAACACCATGATGCATGCTGTATTACGAGTAGTGTTGATGGCAGCTCAAAAAGATAGGTATTTCAACAGACAAACAGAAGGGCAAAAAAAATGTACGGGACATATCTCTGACAGGTGGAGACCAAGTCTTGTTATCAGAAGATGAGGAACGGGGATATTATGGGCCTGGAATTTTCTTAACTACCAATGATTGAGCAGAATGCTGGTCTGTAAAGAGCTGCATACTGGGCTGGTTAACTTGGTTCTCTTGGAGAAACAAGAGACTCAGTGTGTACTGAAACCCCAATTGTAAATCATTGGTCAGAAAGCATGCAAAAGGATGTTTGCCTCCAAGTGATGCATAATAGGCAATTAATTCAGGAGCAGCACTCTCCTAGTTATTAGTAGCCAACTCCAATACAGACTTCCCTGATCCAGGGTCTGACAGACTCTTTGAATCTCTATGCAGTTAAGTTACAAGATTGTTTGCATGATGTGTTGGCTCCATGAATCAGACAAGACAGGGAAATCAAAGAGAGCCCATGACCCAGAGAGAAATAGCTCAGAAGGGTGGGAACTCAGGGGGAATATTGTTAAATCTAAGCCTGCCATTAGGAGAATGGAACAGCAAGGAAATCGCCATCCCCCTGGAGCAAGAAGTATATTATGGGCTGAAGGTATCAAGAAAGGGTTCCCTTGAGATGTGATAGAAGGCCTGCCTGCAGTGGCATTAGAAAAGCTGCATTTTAACATATTTAATGAATCAACTGCCATCAAAAATTATCTTAATTAAATTTAAGACATTATTCAATATCTGCAGCAGAGTGACAGTGGAGGGTGGCTAGTTAAAATCTTACTTGTTGGACTTTCACTCAAAGGAGGATTAGTATCACTTCTACAAACAGGAAATGTAATCGTTATGTTGCTTTTATTTTATATTGCATTATCATGTGTAAAGCCTATGCTTGCTTGTTTTTTTTTTCTATTTTTTCGTGTATTCTGTACAAATCAACATCAAAGACAAATTGTAAGATGTCTGAGTCATGGTGTGGAGGCCTGTGCTACAATGAAAAAAATCACTGAAATGACCGAGGATTGTTTCAAACTATGCGACTGTTGAGGAGATCTCTTGAAAGCTGGATTGATCTGACCCCCTGTTAAGCTTTTTAAGATTCATGGGGTGGGGAAAACGGCTTGTAAATTATTCAAATTCTGATTTTAGTTATTAACATAGAATTCTTGTAAGTTATGATCTCCAGAATCCATCTCCATCTCTTTTATCATTTCTCCTCATTCTTTCTCTTCTTTTGCCCTATCTGCTATATTCAGATCACCACAGTCTATGACTTATAGAATCCTTAGAGCTGGAAGGGATCTCTGAGGGCCATCTAGTCCAACTCCCCTGCAATGGACAGGGGCAAAATGAAGTTTGATCCATGAGATGTACCATGGCCAACGAAAAACACTTTTTTCTGTGGTATATCTGGAGTAGTCTCAAACACTTGCAAGACAGACCACTGCCACGACAACACGCTACATGCTGAAGACATGGTCAGACAAGGGAGTCCTGTGCAGGCAATCTTGCTTGGCCCAAAACTTCTGTTTACTTTTATGTTTTGACTGCAGACTTGCTGATAACAAACTTGTTGATGGTAAACACTGTAAACATGGCAGGCACAAAAAGAATGCCTGAGATAAGTTTAAGGGGAGAGGTCTTGAAGTCTTTGATACTTCAGGGGCTTCAGAACCTCTGGATGAGCATTCTCACAGATCAAGCAACCTTCCCGTCCATTGGCTGAGTCAACACTGGAACCTGGACTGGTGATGCTTTTCTTTCTGTCTCTCTTTCTCCTCATCACCCCTCTCAGTCTCCTTCTCCTTGCTTTTCCCCTCATAAGTACTTTGAACAGGGTAATAAGCCTAACACACAATTTCTAATTTGATTTCAACTACTCAGAAATTGCTGAAAAAATTCAACTCATAGATTTCTGAAAGAGAAGCATACTGACAAAGTCAGGAACAAAGTTACAGGCAAGATGTATAGGGGGAAAAAAAAAAAACAGTAACGAGGTCCATCAGAAGAAACCAGGCAATAAAACCCTTGCCAGTGCACTTTATAAAAATCTCTTTATAATCCCTAAAATATTCTTTGTGTTGGAATTAACATTATTTATTACAAGATCTAGAAAAGGATACATATCAAATCAGAAGCGATGCTCCTCCTACATTTCCAAGATAAAAATGTTGATTTTAAAGTACTTGTTAAACTGTCAACTAAAATGTATCTTTTCTGCCTTTCTCTAGGATACATTAAGTAATTTTGCCTGATCTAGTTATTTTCTCTTTAGTTCTATTGAAAACACTTTCCTACTCCAGTCAAGCTTCTATTAGCAGCTCTCATGCACTCTAAGGTGATTCAAAATAACAGAAGCCTTTGACTAACAAAGATTTTTTTTTTTCTATTTAAAAATTTTAACAATGTATTTCTCTATAATGTCTCCAATAAAAGCCAACACTGTTACACATCATTATTTCATTTACAAGAGAAAAGATCATTTCAACAAGACTCATTCCAGCATCCCTTACTAAAGTACGGCTCTCATCCAGGCTAAACCAGCAGTCTAAGAGCCACAGTTCATCCTTCACAAAAGTTTTATCTCGCTTTCTGACTTCTCCTTGCTACCTTATTTCCTAAGGGCACTCTGCAACAGCAGTTAATGTGATCCACCAGCAAACTCTTCTCCTTGATGGCTTTCCTATAGTTTCCAGCTGCTCCCTATGCACCCAACAGACATATAAGAGAGGAGAGAGACTTTCAGGAAAGATGCAATGGATCTTTCTGGAAGGAAATAGCCACCTGAACAATTAGTATGTCTCAATACTAAAATTTCTTGGAAAAGGGGTACTTCAAGAGCAAATATAGATCATGATTTATATCCTTTAACAGCTCAACCCTGTTCCTGGCTATTTCCAAGTGATATGACAGTGGCAGGTGCTGATAGATTTACAGGCTAACAGTACCCCTATCAATGTAACAAAGCCAGCCATATGACAAATGTAGGGAAAGGCTCTAGTGCACTTAATGTCATCTCCTCCAGTGACCTCTATTGACTACGTGGCTGAAAAGGCCAGAAATTCTTTCTTCCAATGTACTCCAAATAGCAGTTCTAATGCTGCACATTGAAGAGGTTTAATACTGAACACCAGAACGTATTTTATTGAAAATTTCATTTCAATTCAGCAAACATAGAATGGCAATTCTAACAACCACCTGTACATACATCAAATCCTTCCTCAGCCTCCTATTTCCTATTTATAGCATAAACTATCTTTGCTTGTTAAGTTCATATACTTTTTATTTTTACAATGAGCTTTTCAGATATCCTCTTTTCATTATAGAAGTACTGAAGTTTCTGAAGCGCTACAGACTCAACCTGTGCCTGATCTCATTGCAGATGTCTAATTTCTTTTCTTAAGCGAAAATTACTCATGAAATTCTTGCATATTGTTCCATTTTGAGTAAGCATTCCCCATAAAATGTTCAAATAAAATTATAAGCACTTGCTCATACACTGTAATTTACACCCATGTATGCACAGGATACAATTTCAAAACAGCAGAGCAGACTCCCCTGTTTTTGTGCTGCCCTTCACTGTCTATCTTCTACTGTCATTTTGAGGCTTTTGTTTGAAAGCGAGTGTAATCCTAAATGTTTCCTATTGGATACAGACTACTTATTCCTCATGCATTAAGCCACAACTCACACAATGCTGAGAAAATGAATAGCACCAGTTATTCTAGTCAGTCAGTGTTTCCAACCCCACCCAGCTTGCAAGGAAAGGACTTTAACTGCAGGAAGACAAGGCACTTAGGTGCAAAGCAAGAAATTGTGAAACAAGCATGTGAGGTTTACTACCTCTTAAATTACCGCTTTGGTTAAGTGGGCAGGGGAGCACCTACAACCCACCTATATGCCCTTTTTGAAGGTTTGTAAATATTTGGGCTACTCACAGCTCAGGTTCCTGCCTTCTCCTTGTTCAGTCAATGGCAGCAGCCAAGTAAAATACACGTGTTTTATAGCTTATACATGAAGCTCCAGATTTATGACTTCATCAGGTCCAGAGTAGCTTTTACTCTTTCCCACAAAGTTGAAACAATACCAGCTTATTTCATAGTCTTGGGTTTTCAGTAGGACCGTGAGGCTGCGAGGCCTTTTCTAAACCATTATCTAACTGCTGTCCTGTAGTTCTAATGTCTACTTTAGGATCCGCTTTACTGTAAAGTTTTTGTCCACTTTCTAATTTTAACAGCAATTTTTTATTCAGTGACCTACAAACCAGGATGGCTGTGTGGGAATTTAAGGTATCTTTTGTAAATACTAACAAAGCAATGAAAATTAATGAAGTGTAAAATGCAGGAAATTAACTTCTCATCGCATCATCAATTTATCTACACACCTAAAAGAGTTTAAAATACCAGCTTCAAGCAGTCTGATGTTCTAGGGACACTCAGCTGCCACTTCATTTATAGTCTGTTTCCTTAGCAACGCTATAATCCATCTGGCTGCAGAAAGCTAAATTCCTAAACCATATCCTCCTGTACACCGGAAATAGCCTCAAAAACATTTATATTTTGAACAGCATCTAGTCACTGTGATTAGCAAGCACATAAATGAATCCAAAAGGCAATAACGTTCTTAAAGAACACACTCAGATGCAAATTCCCCATCACTTGAATCAGTGGTTCACGTACTGCAAACAGCATGCAGTCTTTCGACTTCCAAGTTGAAAGTGATGTTACAACAGCATCAATTCCTCGACATCGCGATCCTAAGCAAAGCTGCTGAAGACCCTGATCCCTCGCGGTGAAGGAGAGATTATGCACACCAACTTTATGTCAGAGATGATGTCCCGCATTAGAAAGCACTGTCCAACTGTGACCATGCATGCCACAACTTCAGGCTAGCCCACAGAACAGTTTGAACCTTGTGTGGATCCAGCTCAACCCTAATTTGTTACTCAAGGCAACAGTCTTTATCAAAATATTTTTCAGCCACTTGCTGAAGTAATTTGTTACTGTACTCACCCAAAAACTTTAGGTAAGAGCTAAAATAGTCAGGAAAATCAGTTTTGAGACTGGAGGATGACAAGCAATTCTGCAGTGATGCAGCCAAGTTAAGATGAAACAGTGAATGCCACCAGGACATCTCCTACCAGGAAGAACAGATACGACTTAAAATAGCAGAATGCATCTCGCATGTACATCATTTTGCATAAATTTGGCAACTCCAACCAGCAAGCGAAATTCAGTTCCAACCTAACAGCTCGAATTCACAAATATTAATAAAGAATAATTTGTATGTAACAACTTCTACATTGTATGAGTGACCACAGCAAGATCTCAGAAGGTTATCTATCAATCACAGATTAACTAATGAATATAGTTTATTAAACTTGCTTTTTGAAATCATTTTCAAAACGCACGTAATCTCTTTGCTGTGTAGATGACAGCTCTTTGGACCCAGATCTGTTGCCACTTCCCACACTGAGCAGCAAACTGAGAAGCCCTTTGGACAACATCTCACAAACTGCATGAAGCACTCATCAATAAGAAACCCCATCTTAAGATATGACAACCGATTGTTTCCTTTAATAATGCTTTGTTGTTCCTCACCAGCCATATCCTTCCTACTAAGGCTGAGACTGATCTCAGCTAATTTCAACAGAGAACTGAAGTAGTCAGCTTGGTCAGTGGTCAGACATTATTATTTCTGGAAAGCAAAAGTAATCTAAGCTAAAACAGATACCTGAAACAGTTACCTTGTTTCTTAACAGCACAGCATATGATTTCTACTTATCTAAATAACTACACCTGCCTGTATGCATCTGAACTGTGTAAACAATTGGTTCAGTGATATATTTCTATGTAACAGCTGCATAATGCTTCATAGGTGTGTCCCACCCAGGAACAGAGACAGACTTGGAAAACAGCAGGGAAACCTGACAGAATATATGAGGACTGATTTCAGCCTTGCTGACAACAGCTAGGAGCACATCACTGTACTGCCAGTGTACTGTGGAGATGCTTTTTCAAGTCTATTATTTGTGGTGGCCTTGAAAACACGGATGTAATCCAGCTCATTTGGATCTAGCACTCTAACAGCCTAAGTGCTATTACCTGAAACGTTATGCTTTGATTTGATATTTCTAGGAAAGATGCCTGCAGTCTGAATCTGCCTTATCTTACAAAAAAAAAAAAAAAAAAAAAAAAAAAAAGGGAGAATGAGGAGGGAAAAGGTTTTTAATTTAGGTTAGCCCCATCTCTATCCTCATTATAAATTCAATGAAAATTTCTTATGGCAGACGCAGATGTCCCAATACTAGTAAGGCATAGCACAACCTCTCCCTGTTATAAATACTCTGATCATGCCTTTGAGAGTCAGCATTAAATATTGCTACATTTATTTTAAATGTCACCTCTTTATCATAAATGACACACTGGGCGCTTGAGCAGACATGCTGAAGATTTGGGAGTGTGAAGGATGGAATTAATTTTTCAGCTCTACCAATTCATGTACACTTCAAATCAGAGATAAGGCAAGAGGTGGGAAGGTCCACTGCTAGCCAGTTGGTTTGGCACCAAATGTGGTAATTCCTCTCCACGCCACACACAAATTTGTCCAGAGTACTCAATACATGCACACAAAGTTCTGAGGTACCAGTGAGCACTTTCGAGGAATTTAACTACCAACATACTGCACACATTCTTTGGATACTTCATGT
This sequence comes from Lagopus leucura, assembly GCF_019238085.1. Lineage (NCBI taxonomy): Eukaryota > Metazoa > Chordata > Aves > Galliformes > Phasianidae > Lagopus > Lagopus leucura. The sequence continues at coordinate 31,478,407 of NW_024962252.1, forward strand.
AGCTAGATGTACGAAGGTTAGAGTTCAGTTCAGAGATTCTTAGTTTGTTTCTTAAAATGATTTTGATAGTAAGAGGAAGAACAAGAAATTTGGATAGGAATACAGCTTGAAATAATTATTTCAGTTTAGAGTTTATGCATATATAGAATACATACACATACACTTAGAGGTGCAGAAATAAAAATACCATGAATGCATTATGTGCATGCATTTCTAAACGCATCCACAAAAAGCATGTACAATTCCAGAAAGAAAAGTCTTGAGAAAACTTAGAAATGGCAACAGACAGAAGATTCTAAATCAAAGTGATCAAGTAATAGAAGGCTTGCTGGAGTATATACTATCCATAGAAGATTTGAATCAACATATAATATTGTGTGTTTTGAAATTACTTTTCACATTTGACAAAGAAAAAGTCATCTGTTTTTCACATACCTTTTCTATCGTAATACACAACAAACCTTGTACAATACTCTGTAAGGAGTAATTCAGCGAGTTACACTGACGCAGAAAACGTGCATCAATAATCATTTCAGGAAGTATCAAGTACTGAGTTCTTTATAGCTTTAGAAAGATAGGAGTATTATTTTTTCCATTTGTATTTAAAATTTACACTTCCTCCTCGTTTGTTGCAATTTTCCCCTCATTTCCAAAACTCAAATGGAAGACAGTTCTGTCTGTGAACTTTTTCCTGTAAGTCTGTGTCTATTTCATAAATGTTTTTGAAGAGAAAGCTTGCATGAGACAGTGAAGTAATGAATAACATGATGCTCCTGAAGAACTGAGATACTACAGGGATAAACAATGTTGAGAAGCACACATCAAAATGAACTTTTGCTCATTTAGAGTGGGTTTTAAGTAAGGAACGCGACCATATACTGAATAACGACAATAAAATAGATGTTTGCAAAGGTGCTCACTAAGAATTAATTTCCCTAATATTAGCTGTCCTAATAGGTGGATAGCAAGGCTAATAGAGGCATCAGGGTTCTCACCACAAAGAGCAGAGGCACAGACAGCAATCCAATCACAGCTGGGATAAACCACTTTCTGAACAAGCTTATTTTTCTCTACTAGCTGTACAAGTACCTGGAAGGGCAGCTGAGAATACAGCAGTGTTACCACACTGCATAGCTAATTTCTAACAGATCCCTGAAAGGAAGCCTGTTGTCTGTGGGGTTCAATTTGCCAGACAGGGGTCCATAGACCTAATGATGCTGAAAACCAAAACAGGATAGCTAGCTTTCAGATCATCAGGCTGAAGGCTCAGATTTACCTCTTAAACCAGCAACCATAATAATACAGGCACCTACTGGAAAACATAATGCATCATCATGTGAGAGAAAAAATAGAAACTTCAAAGAGACTAGATAGCTGCAGATTAGATCAAGATAAAATATTCTAACTGCCCAATTAAAAATGACCAGCAATTAGAAATTACACAAGATCAACCAAGGGAAGGTTCTGGCAGAAAAGCACAGAAAGCAGCTGGCCAACAAGACAGCCCAGAAGAAATAGGGCAGTAAGGGGAAAATATTGTGGAGAAAACAGTAAATTCACCAGACAGCATTGCCATGTGGATAACAGAATGGAAACCAAGCCCCAGCATTTTGTCATCCTTCTTAAGTCAGCTACATTATATTACATTGAAACTGACAGATAACAAGGGAAAATTGAGATAATCATCTTCACATTCCATATATAAGTCATGCTACTTTCCTTCCTTGTCTATCCACATATGAATCACAACTTGTGGCTACAGGGTCAGGTAGCTAAAGTCCAAACCAGCATCTACATGTTCTAACTCTGCTAAGACAAGGGAAGGGATCTTTCACTCCACAAAATAATTACTTGTTTTAGGGAGGGGGAAAAAAAATTGTGAAAACTACACACTCTTATTTACTTTTTTAATGTTAAAAAGTAAATGCTACTAAGGTTTGAAAGTCAGGCTCACAAGACTTGAGGACTAACAGTTACAGAAATCCAATTAAACACTATGACACAGTCTTTAATTATGTGACTAAATACTATTTATCCACATGGAATCCAACTTCCTTTAGAAGGCCCAGCACTCCTTCTCCCTATAATTACTGTGTACTACCACGTCATATTTAATCAACACAAGCCAGACTCCATTTCAGTAACTCCAAGAAGGAGAAAATCAGGGAAGGGATGCAAAAAGCATCCACTAATTTTGGCTGCTTGTTTTTAGACACTAAATGCTCTGGGAAAAAAAAAAAAAATGGATCCTACATCGTATAAAGCAGAGCTCCCAAAGGCCTTATCCAACACTTCATAGCTTTAAATTTTCAAACACTTCTGTGCTTATGTGGCCTGAACAACATTCTTTCAAACACAGCTTTTGTATAATCTCCATCTAGATTGAGGTAAATTAGGTTACAGCTATGCAAGAGATTTCTCTAAGCGCCGTTCAAACCAATAGGACTCCTTCAACACTTCAACATATGCCCAAGTGCAAACAACCTACGGAAACAGTGCTTCTGCACAAAGGGAGAAGGAAAGGACTGCTCACCTTTCTCCTAAAGTGCATGTTGAGATTAATATTTTCTAATGTTACATTCAAATGAAATTGAATGGAATTTCAGAGACCTCCGCTTAAACTGCCTGTTCAGGAAAGCACTTAAAGCACTTACCAAGTCCCACAACACACATAAGATTTAAATAAGCTATCCTCAGCTGAAAATGCAGCAACTAAACAATTTTCCTCAAGTTCAAACTACACCACTAGCCAGGTTAGCAAAATAATGGCTGTTAGCAAGTACAGGGATAAAATACACCATTCTGTTCAAGTATTTTCTTTGTCTACAAGAGGCAGTGTGACCTGACAGATCAATTTTCAATCTGAGACTCTATTTCTGGATTCTACAACCGAGATTCCTCAGAAAAATGGCCACGCTTCTTCTTGTCTCACTTCTTTCATTTGTAACAATTAAATCTGATATCCTTGAGAATTGCTTTGAAAATTATTTATGAGACTATTATGTGAGATAGCCTAGATATATCCATATCCAAAAACCAAGCACAGCAAAAAGTGTAACATTCAGAGCATTTCATTATTGAAACAATCTGTAAGATACTGCAGAGCTGTGCACCAATTTCAGTGTCAAAAAGAAAGACTGCAAGAATGACCAAGGCTCACAAGATTTATTTTAAATATCTACTCTAATAATTTTAACAGTGTAGTAATATCTGCTGGCATCTAAACGTAAATAATCTTCGCTAGAGAATTTTTTGAAAGTTACTCTGCCCAGTACTGTTAGCAAAACAATTTGGAAGATATCAAAACAACATCAGAACACAGGCCATGGATGGGTTCACATCTAGCCACTGGGATATGCAGTGCATTGGAAGCACGCTCCCTGAAGGCAGATGAAAGTTGTGCCGTCTTCTGGATCTCTTAGTCTCCTTTATGGGCAAGCAGGAAAGCCACCAAGGCTCCACTTGCCCCCTCTGCACCCACCTGCACAAGGAGAAAGCAGCAGCCCTGGCAGGTATCAGCAACTGACGAAGAAAAACAGTATTTTGCAACGCCTGTGCTCCTTGATGCAGGCAAATTAGATCACTGTGACTGAGCACAGGCTTAAGAAAGACTACTTACAGTGTTACTGATAGATTGTACCTGCATCAGTGCACCAAACAACACCAGGAACTACTCCCAGGTGATGGAGCTCACTTGATGACACAGACTGCCAACCCGCTGCAGACCAGCACAGCGTGCTTCACATCCCGGCCCACTACAGCTCTCCCACACAACCCTTGAGCATGATTTGGATGCAGCAGGAGCAAGGAAACAGTCCCAGCAAGTTGCTCTTACACAGCTCCCCTCTCTATGAAGGTCAGCAACACTGACAAGGGCTAATCCATGCCAACAGGCTTTAGGGCGAGAGAACGATCTTGGGATATTTAACTAACAGGTAGAAGACCCAGCATCTCCAGGCTTTATCTGTTGTTACTCTTACAGGAAGATTTTAAATGCCAAATACCATGAAACACACAAAAATTACCTACACCTTGTATAATATAAGAAGAAAACTAGAAATGAGTAGAGATCATCTTGGCGTGTTCCTGCTCCATCGGAGCAGGCGGACTTCACACATGGTCTAATGACACCCACTGTCCAATTTTAATTTCTTTAGTTTAAAAAAGAAAAGTTCTACATGCATTTGACATGCCTTCTTACAGCGAGGCCACTGCCTAATAAGTGAGTCATGCAACAACAGTGTGAGGAGCCAGGTTTCTGAGGGACAATCATCTGGCAGTAGACATTTCAATTGAAAGTTATTTAGAAATGGCTTGCAATTAGTAGAATTATTAAGTCTGCTTTTACAGACTAAAAATATAAGTGAATCTATGATGTTATCCTGGAAACTTGGCTAGAGCAATGCTGGCAAACGCATTTTCACAATAGGTAACCACAAAAACATCCATAAAAAGACATCGGAGAGCTGTCAGTACATCGCTGATTAAGCAGTACTCTTTGAGATCCCTTCATAACTTCACACATCCAGGAAGAGTCTACGTAACCTACACAGAACTGTCCCTTTTGTAAACCAATCCGGTACGAACACACAGTTTTGGTTAATAATCCCTCTGAGCACGACTGGGAAAGTGCCAGCCGTACCCAGCCCCGGCCATCAGAACCGTGCCCGCTCCTGTCGCATCCTTAAGCGCAGCCCGTCTCTTGAAAGCTTCGGGCTGCTCTGCGAGGTGAACTTTACGACGTGCTCTGTGAGCTACAGTAGCCTGCTCTGTATTACTGAGTTTTAAAAGCCAAGCACACGCGAGACCACGCTGCATATCCAAAGGAAAAGAGCAGGCGTTTAGAAAAGACGAAAGAACAAGCGATGTTATTCAGCGAGGCACTCCTATTTTCCGGGAGTGCCCCCGCAGCACCCCGTACCTGCCAGCACCAGCAGCAGTCGGTCCCCAGCCAACCCTCCCGCACGCCCACATGCCGACACAACGCCGCCTCGCTCGCCCCGCGGAACGAGCCCGGCCCCGGGGCCAAGCAGCGCGCCGGAAGCGCCGCCCCCCCGCCCGCCGCCGCCTTCGGAGGAACCCCCGCAGCGCAGGGCAGCGCCCAGCCGTGGCGGCAGGACCCCGCAGCCATTCAGTCCCGCCGCCTCCCGGCCACCCTGAGCCCGAGCAGCTCCCTCGGAGCTCCCAGCCCGGGACGGCCTAGCGCAGCTCGCAGTACCCCCGACCGGAGCGGGCAGCCGGCATAGCCGTACGGTGCCTGCGGGGAACGGCGTCCGCTCTCGTCGCTCGGACCATCCCGGGCAGGGGCAGCCCGGCCGCCGAACGACGCCTCGCCTCACCTCGCAGCGTGGCCGGCACCCTGCAGAGCCCCGCGCGGCGCGAGCCCGGACGAAGCCCATCCCTCCGGGAAGTTTCCTGCCGTCGAGGCGGCCGCGGAAAACAAAAGCTTCAAAGGGTAGAAGAGGAGGAGGAAGGGCAGCGCAGGCAAGAAAGTGAGGAGCATCGCTCTCCCGCGGCGCCGCTGCCCGTGCCCAACGGCCCCGCGGAGCGCAGCCCGCTCAGCGCCGCCTCCCCATGCGCTCCAGCGCCGGCTGAGCTGCACGGGCAGCGCCACGGAACCGCCGGACAAGAAGCGAGCAGGCGGCGAGCCAGCGCCTCTTCTCCCCCACTGCCTCCCGCCCGTCCGCCTGCCTGACTGACTGACCGACCGACCGCCCGCCCGCCCGCGGCCGCCCGTCCCGCTCGCCGCAGCGCCGCCAGGTCCCGCCCATCCGCACGGGGCTCCGCCTCCCGGGGGCGCGCGCACGCTCCGGCTCGGCGGAGTTGCAGCTGCCGGCGGAGGAGGTTTGCGATCTTCTGCCGAGCTGCCCGGTTCCCGTCCTCGAACCCGTCTGGTGCGCCCCAGCCCAGTGCCAAGCGAGTCTGCGGTCACTGCCCACCTCTGAGCGTGTTGTGCGCTGCTGCTGAGTCGGAGACAGCGCTCTTAGAAAGCCGGGTTAGAGAGGTGCTGAAGGCAGAGGTAGTAATTCCAACCTCCTATCTGGCAGGGATGTAAATGCAACATGTGTGTTGTGGTGTGATGTTGCAGCTCTTCCATATGTAAAGGAAGAAATAATGATAAAATCATAGAATCTTAGAATATCCCGAGTTGGAAGGGATCCACAAGCATCACTGAGTCGATCCCCAGGCTACACACAGCACCACCCAAAATTCAAATCCTGTGGCTGAGTGTTGTCCCTGTGCATCTTGAACTCTGGCAGCTTGGGGCCATGACACTGCTCTGGACGTCCAGTTCCATGCCCACCACCCTCTGGTGCAGAACCTTTCCCTAACCTCCACCCTGCCTTTTCCTCAGCACAGCTCCATGCCATTCCCTCTGATCCTGTTGCTGTCACCAGAGAGCAGAGCTCAGCACAGCACCTCTACTCCCCTCATGAAGAGCCATCAGTCTCCCCTCTGCTCCTCAGTTCTGAGCTGAACAAACCAAGGGACCTCAGCCGCTCCGCATATGTGCCATCCTTTTGGCCCTCCCTCAGATGGTCTCTAATAGTTTTATGTCCACATACATGGTGGTACCCAAAGCTGCACACAGTGCTCCAGGTAACACCACACTAGTGCAGAGCAGAGTGGGACAATCACTGTGTGTACCCTGACTAATATCTGAGGACTAAGATAAGCCTTTATGCCTTTATGCATATGACTCTGTTAAGGTAGCCAAATGCCTCGTCATCTAATTAGTGACGCGCATGAATGGATGAACAACCCACATTGCTCTCTGAGGAGGAAGATTTGGCCAAAACCATATCAACCTCAACCTGAGCTGGGGGACTCCCGATGGTGAGAATTGCAAGGTTATAGCTTGTAATTTGTGGCTGAGGTCTTTGTGATCCACGGTTACAATTAAACAGAGTAGGATAGGATACGATAGACTAGAACAGAATTAGAACAGAACATTATAATGCATTTGGAAGGGACAGACAAAGATCATCCAGCCCAACTGCCTGACCTCCTCAGGGCTGTTGAAAAGTTAAGCGCATTACTGACAGCATTGTCCAAATGCCTTTTGAACACTACCAGGCACAGGACATCAGCCAACCCATGAGGAAGCATGTTCCTGTGCTTGGAACACAATTTAACTACTAGTTTTATTGTCAAAATTAAAATACATATCATTTGGCAAGACTTGCTGTATCATATTAAATAGATTTAGAACACCACAAATTGAGATGAGCTCTCTTGTGTTCTATTATATCACAGAACTGCTTGATGCCTGAGTCAGGGAGAATCTTTCACAATCCTTTTCCCTATTCAAACTGCATTTACCTGACTGTCAGCCAATAACAGATCCCTGTATCAGATCACAGCCACCTGCAATGAGCTCAGAACATGAGAGGGAGGAAAAGGAAGCTTCTGTTCTTCCGAATGGGTCTCTTGAACATGAGGCCGATGTACCAGCAGAACACCGGCAGCTCCATCCACTGCTCTTGCTTTGGTTTTTAAGAAGCACCGCTCTTATCTGACTGAGCTGAGAACTGCAACACAAAGCCAAAGGAAGAAATCTGGTGTTAATAATTCTTAACCAAGTAAAATTACATTTATTATTTGAGCGTATTTAACAAGTGGCTAGGAGCATGAGTTTGCTATTTTTTTCTTTAGTTCTTCATGAGAGAAAAAAATGCTGCCAAGTTCTACTGCTTGTTTTGGACAGTTTAAAACAAAACAAATAAAAAATGCAATAGCTGTGAGCTCCATATGTTTTTAGGGATGCATCTGAGCTCCTCCCATCTAAAACAAGCATAACTAAACAGTGAGCAACTGCCCCACAGGAGCCTCTGATTTGCTTTGCTGTAGTTGACTGAAGTCTTTAAAGTCTTTTCCTAGGATAGGGAAGATGTAATCTACTGATTCAATTTGAAAATCCTCAGATACTATCACTACACTCCATCTTGTGGAAGAGGCAGCCAACATATTTAAAATGATCCTGTGGTGTTTTTAGTTTTTTTTTGTTTTGCTTTTTTTATTTTTTGAGTAATTAAGCCTAACAATGTCTGGTTCTCAGTGCCAACTCAAGGAACTACAAATATCTGCAGGTACAAGAAGGACATAGTAAGAATGATTTGCTGTTCAGAGGCAGTGAACTTCCTTGACAGCCTTAAAACATCTCTTCAGAACTTATTATCCCATTGACAAATTTTACATCCTACCGTTTGTTTGTGCTTTGACTCGCCACTGTGGAGATTAGTGCTCCCCCAGCACTCTGCATACAATACTATGCAGCCTGTGTATAGTGTTCAATTGAAACAAAAACAAAAACAGTAGTGTGGAGAGATAAATTTTGTCCCTTAGGAAATGCTGTATCTTGCCTGGGCTCTTTAATTCTCAGTCTGCCTCATTGTACCCAATGGATCTGTGCGCATGTTCTTGGATTTAGGTATGAGCTTCAGATCTCTTTATTCTTTGTTTTAGGAAGGAATTTTAGGGAAGTATTAAAGGGTGCAATCTGAATAGGAGAGCCAAAGCAGAAAGGAACATGTTTTTGAGGTGAGGCTACCAAGGAGTCCCCAAAATTTCGGTGACTCATTTGTAAGACTGAAGAAGCCTGTTGAAAAGAACAGCAAGGTTGAGCAGCACTCTGTGGGGATACGTGGCTGTGGTGAAAGCTCCATTAAGCACAATTGCTTTGTAGGAATACTTGTTTGTTTATCCTATAATAAGTGAAATACCCTGGCTATGTTTAGGAGATTGTACTGAGGATCACCAGCTGTCTTACAAAAATAACAAACAAACAATGAGGTGCTCACTGGCCTTCTCAAAACTGCATTTCATGGCTTTTGACCTTTTTTTCTCTTGATGTTCAGTGCTGATTTGGGAAATCGGAATACGTATTGAGGCAACAGCTATGAACCATGGAAAAGGCATATTCATACATATTTGTGTCTGGCTGGGTGTAGAGAAAATTGAGCAACTTATCTGGATTCACAGCTATAGAAAGGTTAACCTTATAATAGTTGCCCTAGGACAAGCTTGAAGAGAAAGCCATTTAACTTTAATGAATAACTTAAAATATAAAGGCCTAGTTATTCCAGCTGTTCTTTGTAGGGAAGAAAAAAGGTAATCTTGAGAAAGGACTGCAGAAAAGCTTAGTCATCCAGACCCAAAAAGGCAAGGAAAAACAGGTCTAGTGCAGGTAGAAGTCAAGAGGAAACTGGTGTACAAATGAGGGTTCTATGAGTTACCTCACCCCAGAAACAGGCTCCACACTGAGGTTAACTTTAATATGCAAAAGAGAGCCATGACTTTTTTCAGAGCTCTGCCCTCTGTTGTACTAACACTAATACACATACCTCTCCCCATGACGCAGTGTGGAATAGCAATGCCAATCTTGATGCTACTATTTTTTGTTTCTTTTAGCATGAAGGGACTTGGCAGCACAGTGGTCAAACTTCTGACTGCTGGTACACTTTTCTGCTCCCAACTTGCTAAGCCTGGCAGGGTAAAATTGATCTCTTTTGTGTAATGCTTCAGTACAACCCAGGCTGTGAAGGTAGGATGTCTCTTTCTGTCTGCTATTATAATGGTGGAGGAAGGTCTCATTAATTCCAGAGAATACCAAAGGCAGGGAGTCTATGTTGATTACTGTGTTTATTAGGCTTTTGGTGGCTTCTTGGTCATTTTCCTAGAGCAATGAGTCATCACTTCATTGCTGTACTGATTACATTAAATTGTTATTATTATTACAACATAAGTAACATAATGCTTATGCTAATGTACTTTGCATGCCACTGTCAGAATTCTTCATTTGTCACTTGAAAGCATCTTACATGAGTATTTCAGCATTATTTAGATTTCTTCTGATTACTCTATTCATATTTATGATACTTTACTCAGTGATCATTTCCAGTGCAAAACATTAAACCTCAGAGAATATGGTCTGGCCTTTTTATGAAGCCAGCAGCACTCTTTGAAGAGAAATCAGGCTGTAGCATAGCTGTTTTTCACCTTTTACTAAAAGCCAAACTCACAGATAATATTTTTTTTTCCATGCAGAATAAGCTGAAGTGTAATGATAAGTGGGGGACAAAGGTTATTTCCCCAAAAGAAAAAGTCCACTTTTTAGAAACATCAAACGTGGATTTTCTATTGAAAATGCAGTTAGATTTGTTCTGTAACAGTAGCAAGAAATCACGCAGATAAACAGAAAAAATAAAAATAAAAAATCAAGTGTTGAGAGATTTTTTTGCACTTATTTTATTAATCAGTTAGATATAATCTGCCTGCCTCCCCAGAAGATCCCAGACTTTCAAGGCTTCTTCTGAACTCTGTACCCTGAAGAAAAGGAAGGCTTCAAAACTGTTTTTTGATACATCCAAAAACCTTACAATTCTTAACTTTTTTTCCATTGCAGTGGAATGAATTTGAAGACAGGAAAAATCACAGTATAGCATAATGACAAAGGGATAGTACCAAAATTTGTCCTTAGTGCAGTTCTTCACGTGTTTGAACTCACTCAAGTGTCTTGTTCTGACCATATGTGGAATGTAAGCAAACTCACCACAATAACTGGAGTGAGTGAAGAAAGTCTGGATGAGTTAGGATTATGGTGAAAAAACAGACTGCCATTTTGAAATGGAAATTTATGATGCTTATCTGTGAATTGATGCAGAAGGCTTGTGAACTGGAGCTGAGTTTGAAGTGTGGCATGAAAATACTTCCGCCATCTCTCTATAGATATAAGATCCTCTACAACTTCTTTTGCCGTAGAGCAAATATCAACTAGACGTGTCCTCACAGCCTCAGTATTTTGTCTTCTGTCTTGTTTTTATTCTCAGGGGAAGACTGAGAAAGTGAAAGCATTTGAACATAAGTTATAGTTTGTCATTACTTTTACTATGTAATTTCAGGTACGCTCATGCATTCAGTGTCTTGTATTCTCTTCTGACTTCTCTATTCTCTAATCTTACTATTACTGAATTCATTCTTTTATTTCTAATAGCAAAAAATAAAAGCTGATCAACAGACATCATAAATCACCTTCCTCTCAAAGGCCACTTGCTGCTGCAGTTGCTACTGTTTATCTTTGAAGTAGGGTAGACCAAGGCTCTATTGCATTTGTGCACCAAACACATTGCCTCAGAAAAAAAAATGTTATGGAAAAAATCAGCATTCTGCTTCTGATCTACAAGGCTCTGAAGTGTCTGGACTGTGACTCCGTCCGTTAGCAATTACTTCTGAAGCTCATGGAGGCTAACGACAGGGCTTGGAATAGTCTTGAAAGTGTTCCCACTTTCCCATTAAACTCAGCTCTGTATATGTCTGTCTTCATCCCTGCTCCCAGTTTTAAGAAAAGACTCTCAGCACTTCTCTTAATTTATAGCCTCCAGTAAGAACTTTCCCTTGTACTCAGTCTGCTCATACTGTTATTTCAGATATTAACATGGAAGTGATAGATGTAGAAGTCAGTATATTCTTTGTAATGTTGTTTTTATTTTCTTCTTTAAATCAGAACCAGAGGCAAAAAATCTAGACAGACAGACTTCCTAGAGGACTAGGAACTATACTATAAACATTTTTCCCAACTCTGTCCTCTCCTTCCACAGTAATAGAAGTGTAGTCATGGCTGTCACACAGCTTCCAGCTGTGTCTGTTTTTGTGTTGGAATTTCAGAATTGCAAATGGGAGGTCCTGGATTCCTCTTGCCCCTGAGGTGTTGTGTGAGCCTCAAAATGCCATGGGGCTGGTGGGACCAAACACCTGGTTCTTAAGACGACTGGCACTTTATGAGAGAGGAGGCAATCTGAAAAAAAAGGCACCAGCATTTGTCCCATAGGATTGTTGAATTCTGAATCCTGTGCCGAGCAAATGTAGCCTGGCAGTTTGAGAGCTGGCAGTTCAACTCATCATCTCAGATCAACTGACTCAAATATTTTTAACAGAGGTGGGATTTTATGTTGGGCTCCTCCACATCTGAACTACTCTGACCACCAGGCTGTAATAGAAATAGTTGCGGGGTATCAACTCCCATGTTTTAAGTAAGACCATGCACTTTTTTCAGAAATGAAAGAAGGGAAACTGGTCATTCTTCCCTTCAGTAGGAATTTCTAGACTTGGGGATGCTGAGGGGAGAAAGGAATGAGATATAGAGCCTACTTGTTTTCCATATTTAAGCATTGCCTGTCCAGAGTAATGTTTGAACCATGTTATAGACCATGGTGTCAGGAACTCCAATCTTCATAAGGCTCTGAACAGGAAGAAAATACACTGCTACCTAACATGACTATTGGCCTCATTCAGAACAGCAACAGCTGATAAGAGAAGATGTCAGCAAAGCCTAGTTGACCTTTGGAACATCTTGCTGAAGGATGTTACATTTCTCTAAAGTGCTTGGTTTTAGAAGAGTTTTAGAGAAACTTGTGGAAGAGGAACCCTTTGCTGGCTCTTAGAGACAGCATGAGTTAGCATCCTGGGAGGATGTTACTGTACATAGGAGGTGTGAGTGCATGCTTATCTCATTCAGCTTCCTTTTACCTTAGGACTGTAGTCTCCCACTTGTCCTTTCTTAAATTGCGTGCTCTTAGCTTTGCCAGTGCTGACTTTCCTGCGCAGCAGTTCAACATGAATACTGGGAATCTGTTATGGGTTTTCTTAGCAGCTTGTTCAGGTCCTTCTCATTGCAGATGGTGAGATGTTGGTAGAGGAGGAGGATCTTGGAAATTATATTCCTAGATAGCTTGAGAATCTTAGCTATCAAGTGCCTGCAGCATGGGAGCTGTCTACCAGCTCTGTTCATTTTGTTGCTTCAGAGGGGCAGGTGCATATTGAACAACAGAGACTTTGAGCCTAACACAGGAAAAGTGAGACTTGGCATTTTCTCCAGCCTAAATACCTGGCTTTCCACAGCCCAATTGATCTGACTTCTGTCATCTTTTGCAAGGGACAGAGACTTGGGCAGATGAATTTCTGGTTAACCTGCAATGGATGTTCTTTTGTTTGCTCTGGATCATAAAGCCACTTGAAAATTGGATGGCTATAGTCCTTTTTTTGGAGTTCCTCTTTGCCACTGTACATCACAGAAATGAGAGAAGAATGTAAAATTCAGAAAGCCTGAAAACATACTTTCAGTTACTAAGCCAACTGGCAAATATTTATTAGAATATGCTTCCCTAGTACTAAATATAATCTCTTATGCTAAGGCTCTCTTTAAACGCTAGCTTCACCCTATGAGTAAAATGTTGTCTCAGTGCTACCAAATATAGGATAATTTTAGAGGAGCTCCTACTGTTTCTGATAACTCAGAAATGAAAAATAGAACAGTAAAGTGCTACATAATACTGAAATGCAGAAGAGAGAGTATTATTATACTTTCTAGCAGGATTAAATTCTGGTTGAAGCAGATTTTGGTTTCATTAGGAGTTCACACATGCTTAGGAAGAAGTGAGTTTGGTACCATGTATTCTGAAAAAGAACAGGAGAGGATGCAGCATTTTCTTTAAACTTGGAAAAACATTATGTTCTTGATTTTTAGAACACACGGTTCTTCTCATCATTGATTAGGAATCAGAACCTACTGACTGACAGCATACTGTCCATTCCAAATTTACTAGCAACTATGCCATTCCTGCGGGCAACAGTTGGACTTCTTGGTTAGAAACAAGTGTTTTAAGTACAAATCTGAGTCATGAATTATCTTTTGTCAAGGTTATTTTGTCATTTGCTTAACATTTTCACAACAGCCTTGATTTAATGTCCAGTACTGGCAGTAAACTTGAAACAGGAAAGAACAGGAAAGCAAAGCTTCTCTCAAGTGAATCTCTGAAATGTGAGGCCAGTGTGATGCCAGCAGTGCAGTAGCAGTGATCTTGATTTTATACTTCAATTTTTTGGAGGTGTGGAGTACCCACTGTCCTTGACTGAGTTTAGCCATCCACAACTTACTAAACTCATAAATCCCAGTTTAAGGAGAACAGTGCAGATCCAAAGAGGAAGCATTTCACCTCATCGTTTGCTTTAAAAATTCTTCACTGAGTGCTTCACCCAGAGACTGCTAAGCAAACAGAAGAATCCAGAGGAATGCTATGTTTTCTGTATTAAGGACTTTGATCACACAAAGGCATTCCTTTCTTTTTTTTTTCTTTTTTTTTGGGGGGGGGGGAGCGGGGGGGGATGATTTTAAATAACTTGTGAAAGCGCAAATTGAAAAGTGAGGTGTATGGATGACTACAAGTTGACACTGGGATGGGATACCTCATAACCTATTGCTGAGGGCGAAAAAAGGCTTCCAGCCACCCACTTCAGCCTTCTTGGCAAGGACCAAGCACTAACATTCATATTATTTCCCCATGATTTGGTCTTATCACTAATCTTGCAGAAGGCAACTGACACGGGACAAGGAAAGAGTAGCATGTTAGTTTTCCTCTGAGATTGTTTACTATTCATCCCTATGATCTGAGCATATGGGAAGAAGTTTGGACATGTGTGCTCAAGACTGAGTAAAGGGCAAGTATGTGTCCTTTCAGCAGTAGATCATACTTAGGCTAGCAATTGTACCTCATGCTTGCTATCCTTTAATCCCATTCCCTGCTGTACATTCACATTCCTTGTTCAGCCAAAAGCACAAAGGGAGCTGGTCCCTCAAGAAAAAAGAAAAAAAACCCTCTTTTTGGCTTGTTGCCTGCTGGCTCAGCAATCTCAGCTGTATCCCTCCTTGATGACCCATGTGTCAGTGCAACTAAAAGGGAAAAGCCAGGACTTCACAAGCCCTAAATTAGATTGCAGTCCTTAAGAAATCTCCTTAGAAACCAGAAACTGGCTTACAGCTAAACTAAGCTGAATGCTGGCTGCCACTGCCCAAGACAGAGAAACTAGTGATAGCTGCACACTTTCTTCCCCACAGGACAGTTGGAAATGTAGGAATGTTTCATCCCCATTCTAGTCCTCACTCACTCACTCCCTATCCTCCCTGCATCCCTACCCCTTTGCCACCAGTCCCAGTAGTGCTGGGTCTTACAGTGGGCAGGCAGGTGAATGGGGCAGCTGGCTGATTCCAAAGAAAAATTTATGTCCCACCCTTAAGAAAAGCCATTTTGCTGAATCAACCAGTTGAATAAACACACTCCATACACTCACCATTACTAGATCTCTAGAATGCAAGAAAAGTTGGAGAGTAAAATTAGGAGTGAAAAAGAACCACTCCTTTCTACTGTTAGATTGGCCTAGCCTTAAAATGGAAATACACAGATTCTGCCTTCTCCTTAGTTTGTAAAAAGTGAATAGGAAGCGGGTGGAAAAAAAATCTGCCATTTTGGTTTCCAGAGATATTGAGGCAGTGATTGCATGGATTATTTTTTGAGAGCAGGATTGGCTGGAAACATCCTGGCCCTGTTCCAGTTTTGCAAAGTAGGTGTTTGCAAGGCTGCTTGCAGAACCGAGCTCTGAAAGGTTGACCCACTCAAACATTTAAAATTTTGTCAGGATTTTTCATTAGCTGGACCAACTAACAAACGCAGCTCACTGCGAAACCGTGCCTAATCTGGCACAATAGTTCTGTGAAATGTGAAAACTGCTTACACCATGGAAGAAATTAAAGAAGAATTTCTTCAGTGAAAGAGTGGTGAGGCATTGGAACAGACTGCGACAGCAACACTGTCCCTGGAGACATTTCAGAGACTTGTGGATATAGCAATTAGGAAAAAGGTTTAGTGGTAGACTTGGTGGTGTTAGGTGATGGTTGGACTTCACGATCTTAAAGGTCTTTTCCAATATAAGTGATTCTATGAAGATGATGGGTGGTGATCTGCTACAAAGACATAAATGAGATGATTCTCACAACTTGTGTTCTTCTATTTGTGTGGTGCCAATAACACTGCTTACTATACATGAGAAAAAGCCCAGAAGACAGCAGCAGAAGCACGGAGTTCCCTTAATACCATGATCTCATGTTAGAGCAGAATGAGTTAGTATGTAGGTAGCAAAAGGATTTAATTGGATTTTAAAAATACTGTAACATGTTTCATGTAAAGTTGCGTGAGAGAGGGAAGAGAAACTGTTTCAAGTCAGAACTATATAATACCTTGAACAAGCCACCAATATTTAACTCCTCATTTAGTTCAAAGTTTCTACGTTTATCTTCAATTCTGTGCTAATCAACTTGCTTTTCTGTCTTCAGCTCAGCAAAAGCCAACTCAAAGAAACTTTATTTTCTTAAGAGGAGAACCTCAGCAGCAGTAGAGGAGTATGTCGGTACTGGAGTTCTTGTGATTACTTCCTACTGGAAATACCAGATAACCTTTAAACACTGCAGTTCAGTTATCAAATTCATCCCAATTACACAGAACTGCTTAACAGTTTGTGCAACTCCTGTAAGAACAAGATGTGTATGTGACAAGTTATAACAATTTTATTATTATATGCACCAAAGCTTTTTGGAAATGCATCTTCCTAGGAATAACTCAAGTATCTTGCCTGCTATTTTGTCACATTCAGAATGTACTTATATCTACTCTTCTTATTTCATTCAGTTTTCAGTAGAACCTCTATGGTTTGTATTGATACCTTTATTTAAAATAACTATTTTCACTGGTAACATAAGAATTTACATGATAGTTTTTATTTTCAGCAAATCCTTACAGGTCTTTAAACTAAACTCTAGTAACACTAGCTGGGATGACTTTTAAATGCCTTAATGGGGGAAACTAGCTATAGTGCAGTGTCTGAACATGCCCTGTGTTTTGCACAGAAAAATATAATAGGACAAACATAATAAAACAGGACTTCTACTACCAGACACCTTCTTTTGTGTGGCAAATTTTGTATCACAAAATCTAATTTTGTGAATTATGTTAAAACTTTTGGCATTTGTTCACTACCAAATTTTATTTTTAACAGATGCAATAAATCATATATGTTATTCATTAAAAATAATCTAATTTTTTATTCAGAATCAATGGCCCCATGAACTTGGTCTTTTAGGGTGACCTCTATAATAAAATATTTCTGAACTGCTAACCGATGACTTATGCTTCACAGTATCCTCAAACTAAATAAAAAGAATGGCAAAAAAATCTCTCTTATTGAAAGAGCATCAAAGTAAGGCAAGCAACAATTGAGAAAAATCTGAGTTGGAATATACTGCTATGGATTTGACTTCTATAAATTAAACTTCAGTAGAGAAATAGGGAGTTTAAAACAAACTTTTTCAATGGGTTTTATAAGAATATTAAAATTTCACTATGATATTGCTCTCCTCTATTTTATATTAATTAAAACCGGATTTAGCTCATTCTTCAAATTCTTCTTTAGTTCCATTTGTCCTAAACGTCCCTTGCAATTTTTAGAACACAGTTAATAATTGAAAAATGACTTCCACCTGTAGAGGCTTTCACAACTCACGCTCCTTAGGCAGAAATGAAATGTTTAAGAACATACACAAATGCAGGAAACATCCTTCTGGGTTAGACCAGGGATCGTCTTTTTCTCTGACAGTGGAAAGAGGTCCTGGTACACAACAGGTACTTTGAGTGTATGTCAAATAGCCCAGGCTGTGGTCTTTCTTTCAACTCCGCCCAAACCTCTGACTGAAGTGCCAGATGCACTTTTGCTTCTCACCATGTCCCAAGTTCTGAGAGCTATTTGTCAATCTCTTCCAGGCCCTGCACTGTTGGTCACTCATGTCACCAGGACGAAGAAGTCTGATAGGTGATGTGGATCTCTGCAGACTGTGGTACTTGTGTTCATTCCATCATCCACCCACATCATCAGGCAGAGCATCTCTGGGCAGCAACCACTTGTCTTTTAGTTCTTCAAGGAGTGATGTCAGGGTTTCTCTGTTCTGTGTACTCTTCCAATTCTTCTGTATTTTTTTTAATCTTGAACTCATCCCTCTCTTTCATTTGCTGTCCAACTCATCTTGCTTTTTCTTGGTATTTGATGTAATTTTTTTTTCATTATCCCTTTACTTTCTTCATGGAATCACCATCCCCAGAGGTGTTCAAGGAAAGGGTAGATGTGGCACTGAGGGATGTGGCTTAGTGGGTATGATGGTGACAGCTTGATGGTTGGACTAGATGACGTTAGTGATCTTTCCAACCTTAATGATTCTGTTATTCTATGATCTTCCTGCCTCCCATCTTCTGTAACTCTATCATTTATTTTTCCATTTACCAAGAATAGAACTATGTCAATCATTCAAAATGTGTGCAACTAGAGTTATGGCAAAATGTTACTTTGTCTTTCTCCTTTCAGATGATGCCAACAGCCTTTCCCTCCTCTCCCCTTTTAAGTGCTGCTACAAGTTCACGGTTTCAGAGAGCTGTCCAGCAACTCCAAAATCTTTTCTGTGTTTTATCTGCTGGTTAGATCTGGCAGTGCTATCTAACAATCTGTGCGCTTCCAAGAAAGCCAACTCATTTAGCCAGTTAAGCAGTGATGATAATTTTTAAAGGCAGTGTTAACCAGCACAGGAATTTCATTCTGAATCCTTTGTATGATTATGCTAACAATTTATTGTGTAGGTATGAGTATATTTATTCATCCCTGTGTTGTGTGTGTTCCAGCTGAACAGATCTACATTGAGTGAAGTGGAATTCTTTCTTAAATAAGCTCAGACTCATTATCTTTGGTATGAGGTAGATAAATGATGAGATGAAAATGCTGCAGTTATAGGTCCAAGTTAGGAAGACAAGAGAGAGATAGAAAATTTGTTACCTTTGTAGCAGCATCAGAGTTCTGCACAGAAAAGTCAGCTTTTCCTTGTGGCTCTCCACACTGAGAAAATAATAAGGGAACGGATATTCCTTAAACATCATTGTGACCTCCATAGATTTTTAATTTTTCTCTTAAATTCATCACAGTTTTCTAGATGCACAAATACCAATAATGAGCACTTAAGATGCTGTCATCATTGAGCTTTTCGTGTGTGTGCCTATACCTCTTATATGATATGCCCCCTGACTTGAAGACCATTTAGCGGAATTCAAATGCATAGCTACAGGCTGAAGAAATATATTTTTTCCTTATCTGTTTTACTTAGACAAAGAGAACAAATAGCTTTCTAGTGATCAGACAGAAGTCTGAGAAAGAACAGAAAGATTAACATCGTTCTTTAACTCCTAATACAATAGGTATTCTCTCTTTGTCCCAAATCAAACATATGGAGATTGCCAAGCAATAAAAAAGTTCTTAAATCACTTCTTGTCATCATCTATATTAACACTTAAGGAGAAGGGAGAATCCCTGTGGACTGTATTAAGATACATTTTGCTTGATGCATTTTTCCTTGTTAACTTGGTTTTCACCAGAAACAATAAGGTAAGGCACCTATAAAGGCAATGACACAGGTAACAGGCTATTCTTTTATAATGCTCTTTGCTAACTAATTTTGTATTTTAAAAATCCAAGCATTTTAAATCACCTTTCTAGAAGATAAGAGGAAGTTCTACCCATTGTTTTGTTTTGTTGCTTTTTTTTTTCTGCTTTGTTGGTAATTATTTTGTGGGATGGTGATAAAATATCCAGGAACAAGCAAATTATCTCTTTAAATGAATAGTTTGAGACTATTCTATTTTATGAATGCTGACAACTTGGGAGAAGAAAGTTATTACTGAAGAAGTTCTATCCCCTTTTAAAATAATTTTGGGTTATTAAAAGTAAGAATTAGAAGATTCAACCTTTTGCTATTGGTCAGCATACTCCTTTCCCTTTCTGTCTTCAAATAAACCAGCTGATGCCAGTTCTGATTTTCTTATGCAGAGAGGATGTGGGTACAGCAAAGATATATTTAAATCTACATCACTGGAAAAATGAAATCGTCCTTTTTACAGTCTCAGATCATAGATCTCCTGATTGCTCTGTATAAAGTCTTTTCTAATATTAGGATTTATGCCTATAAATACACAGGCAGTAAGACAGCAATCATCAAGGAGGAAGAAGAGCAATGAATAAATTTAGGTTTGAAATGTAGAACGTCTCTAATCATCAGAAGAATCTGGCTCTGGAACAGCTTTTCTGTAGAAGTCACGTTGGAATGAGCTCTTTTCAGTACAAAGATGACATCTATGATTTCCAACTCTGCCAATTTAATCAGAAGTCTTCAACACAGCGTGGCGTCTTTCTTCCTTCTACTGAAGAAATAGAATTCTGCAGTCTGAGCAGCCTGCTGCCTATGTGGAAACATTGCTCCAGCTCTGTCTCGGGGATGAAAGGGAAAAAGTCTATATTCTGGATTGCCTACACAGGGAGTGAGGTCTTGCTGGGCTGTGGAGTTGTGTTAAATAACTTTTGTGAAAGCATCTGTAGAAGTTTTGACATGATTACCTTTCTGCTGGAGGGTACTGTCTGCAGAGCTGAGTTGGCAGAAAGGTTCATACAAGTGTTTCTTCTTTGCTTCAGCAAAAGGTCAGCCAAGATTAGCTCAAAGTGCATCCACTGAGTTGTGCAGGAGCAGACTGGGGTGCTCACAGAGCCCATTCCACCAGCTGGACTGCAGGGTCAATGAAGTGTGAGAGAAATTGCCTTGACAGCTTCAGCTATTTCTGCCATGTCTGCAGTGATCACCTGAAGCAGCAGCCACTGTTATGTCTGATTAAAATAATCACTTACTTCTACTGCCATCTGAGTGATAGGATCCGCGTGGCAAAGACCTCTGCATTATTAAACTTGCATTGTTTGCAGACAGAAGGAAAATACTTCGGCATCAGATTTAAGCATTCTCAGCTGTATTCCTGTGGCACACTGGGAAAGTCCTGAAGCACAGAAGGAAAAATGTCCAACACACAGCATCTGGGACGGGATTCAGGAGGAGGAGGAGGAGAAGTAAGAGGACGAAGATAGCACTCATGCTGGCACACTGCCATGTGGATTCAATCACGAGGCTGTCACCATTTTAAGCTTCCTTTGGGACACAAAACTGATCAAAGCCAAGATCCATTTGACCCATTCTATTCATTTCAAGAGTGATCAATAGATACTTGCAGGCACAGCCATGTACTGAGTGATTACGTCTGGTTTCCAGCAGTCAGTGACTTATGGACCTCCTTTAGCAGTTATTCTTCCTAAATCGGATGTTACATCCCAACAGCTGTGTTTAACAGCTACAGATGGACTTCCACTTCATTGCCTGTATGTTGTTTGACTTTTTCTTTTAAATCCACTTATAGTTTTGACCTCTACAACATCTCATGACAGTGAGTCCCGCAATTTAATTACACACTAAAAAAAAGGACTGGCTTGCAGGTCTGTCTGCATGCTGTAGCTCTGTGTCCCTCGAAGGCCACTTGCCATTTCTGTACGCTCTCTGCAGAGTTGCAGCCAACAGGGACATATACAGAAGCCAGAAGTGGAAAAGATCTCCTGTGCTAGTGCTAGCTCCAGCCTTATTAGAAATGTGTTTTGGTCACAGCACGACATCAGCATGCGTAGGAGATGCAGCCTGCCTCTGATGAGTCTGCAGGGAACAAAATAAAAATGACTTCTGCTGCCTCCAGGGTGTCTCTCCTCCGCAAAGAATAGGGCAGGAATCACGCTAGAGCTGCCTGCACATCTCCTTGGGCGTCGCTGGTATTTTGTCCAGGCCTGTCATTTTCCTGACAATTGTTCTTCTAGAGGTATTTCCTATCATCTACACGTTAGATGAATACCAACTGTGTTTGCTTGCATACACGTTACAGAGATGATGTTTCACAATACTCCTCAATCACAGTTTGTGTTTGCAATCTGTTTTCAGTACAATAAGCGCCAGTACAAAAAATCGCAAAACAGCTGAAAGTTTAACACAAATGGTCAGTCTAGAAGTAGAGCTCTGTTGTGAGTCATAAAGATAATAAACCAGAATGGTGATTTTCTAAGGATCACGCAGGATTTTTTTCTCCTGGGTAATTATTTATCGATAGAAGACTTTGTTTTTTTCCCCCCTAGAGTTTGTTTCCTGTTTCAAAGAATAGAGAAACACTGTGTCACTGTGCTTTAGATCATACTCAATCATCGCAGCAGTCACATCTAAGATTGTACGAAATATGAGAACACGGATAGAGGAAAAACCCAGAATACCCATAAACCACTGAAAGACAATTTGCTCTGGAATAAACCATCAGAAATAAAGATCAGTTTGTTTATACAGAAACCCTCCTTTGGTAGCCCACTGAGGGCTTTTGATAGCAAATAACACCATTGCTGATTTACGTCTTACTTTTCTTTGTGGTAATCCAAAGTGATATGGGGATGGCATACAGGATTATTTCATGCATCTCTAAAATGCAATCTCTTCTTGAGTAAAAAAAATGGGATTGTTCTCTGTCAACCATAATACACCATATGCTAAATCAGCAGTGTAGGTTCTGGGTATCTGAGGTATAATTCCATTTATAGGCAGAATGCATGAGCTGTCTGTTTTCTTTTTTTAAGAAAAATGAGAAGACATAAATGCTGAAGCAAATGCCTAATTATATGCTGGAAAACCTTCCTCCAAACCAAAACCATATTATCCGATTAAGAGATCATTTATTCTACATTACTTTTTCCATCCTTTTTCTCAGAGATAAATATATTACTTTTTTCCCTCTCAAAATGAAGTTTTAATTCCTTCAGTCCTGTTAGCAGGTGAAAAGCTTTATTTCTCTCTTTTTTAATGAAAGTTTTAAGCCTTATGATTGTGAAGAAAAGATTAAAAGTCAGCACCAAAGGTTCAATAATTGTAAATCAAATCACCCCTGTGAATCTCATATTTCTTTTCAAATTATCTGATGCCTGGGCAGTAATATCATAGAATCACAGAATTGTTTAGGTTAGAAGGGACCTTTAAGATCATGTAGTTCCAACCCCTGCTATAGGCAGGGACACGTCCCTTCAGACCAGGTTGCTCAAAGCCCCATCCAGCCTGGTCTTGAACACCTCCAGGGAGGGGGCATCCACAACCTCTCTGGGCAACCTGTTCCAGTGTTTCACCACACTCACAGAAAAGAATTTCTTCCTAACATCTCGTCTAAATCTACCTTCTTCCAATTTACAGCTATTTCCCCTTGTCCTCTTATAAAAAGTCCTTCCCCAGCTTTCCTGTAGGCCCCCTTTGTGTAATGGAATGCTGCTATAAGGTCCTGCTGGAGCCTTTCCGTCTCCAGGCTGAAGAGCCCCAGCTCTATCAACTTGTCCCAGTAGGGCACATGTTCCAGCCCTCTGATCATCTTTATGGCCCTTGTCCGAACCTATTCCAATAACTCCATGTCTTTCTTGTGCTGGGGGCTCTAGAACTGGATGCAGTACTCCAGGAGGAATCTCATGAGAGCAGCATAGAGTAGAATCACCTCTCTCAACCTGCTGGTCACGCTTCTCTTGATGTAACCCACAATACAGGTGGTTTTCTGGACTGCAAGCATACATTATCAGCTCATGTTGAGATTTTAATCAACCAACACCCCCAAATCTTTTTTCTCAGGGCTGCTCTCAAGCCATTCTCTGACCAGCCTGTGTTTGTACTTGGAATTGCCCCAACCCAGATTCAGGACCTTGCACTTGAACTTTATGAGGTTGGCATGAACCCGACTCTCAAACCTGTCTGGGTCCCTATGAATGGCAGAGGGATATGACTCTTGGCAACTGAGGCAGAAGACCTTCATATGCTTAGGACTGATAATATTGTAATTGCTACCTCTTTATAGTTATTTAACGTAAGATCTTAGATTGTGCTATAGCCTTGACTCCACATTCCAAAATAACTGCAACAAATCTTGTTCAGATTGGAGGACTTCAGATGACTGGGAGCAGTTAGTGGCATCAATAACAAGGAAACCAAGGTTTTACAACAGGCAAAATTTTGCAAAACTCAGTAACCTGCACGATTTTACCTAGGTAGACTTGGAATGCTTTACACAATTTAATGAGCATATAATATATCATTACTATGTTTTAAAGCAGGGATGGGAAGGCACATTGCAGGGAAGAACAAATTGCCAATTTGTACTTAGTTGAATGCAAAATCGGCTTAGTTTGGTTCAGGGCTGTTGTGTAAAGCATCTTAGTTACTGTATTCCAGATCCTAAAGCTCATCTTAGGTTTCTGATACAACTTTTAATCAAGCATCTAATTAATAGGGCTGAAGCAGGCCTTCCAGAGTGAACATCTAGGTAATTTCCCTGGCAAACACACGGGGTCTGCAGAACAAATAGCTCCACAGTACTTGGGGCTTTGGGGAACAAAAGGATCCTCGTGAGCCATCAGCATCACTCAATATCTTTTGGAAGTCTGTTCAAATGCTGCCCTTCTTCATTCCCACTGAGAATATAAATTCTCATAGCTCTGACTGGTGTAACTAGTCAATATTCCCATTGGATATTGATTGGATGCTTAGCATTAATTTTCAGCATAATTCTATTCCAGGTGTTTGTGCACTACAGGTTTTTGTTTCTAAGCAAATTTTCCGTGATGGCAATTATCCCTCCTGCACTGTAATTCAAGCCTAACAGTTGGTTTATTCCCCATGTGTTCTTTGTAGAACTAAATGTGTAGTTGTTGCAACACACTCACTTCTGACAAAGCTGATCTAAACACTTGCAGAAATGTCTCCTTGCCTTTGCAATTATAAGCCCAATCAATCAGTCAGCATTTTCACTGGTTTACAGATTTACCATGGCTCTCATCTACTGTGGAGGGGGGAGAAGGGGAAGGCTAGGGCAGAGGGTATCTTCCTTACAGTTTTTTAGTGACAGGTGCTATTTGTGCCTCACTTCACAAGTATTTTAGAATGCGTTGAAAGTTGGAAGTGGTAGTGGGTCAGAAAATCACAAACAGGTTTGGGTAGTGATTGTGATACATCTCTGAAGCCCCCTGGAATCAGCTCTGTACTGAGATTTCATTCTGACTTGTTTCAGCTGGCACATTTAAAATAAGATTATCTCATCTGTCTTGGCACGTGTCGTATCATTTCACACATAATTTGCTACCTAAAGAAGAGCTTCTTCTCCCTTTCTTCATCATATTCTGAGAACCATAACTACAAGAAAAAGCTAAAAATTCATTAAAAAATGGGTAATATTGGCAACTGTTCCGACAGCACTGATTCCTTTCATGTCTTTCTTCTTTGCACATACTCCACCATAACTTGTGGTTTTCAAAAGGGTCTTCACACACCATCCAATGCTCTTGCAGAAGGCATTGCTGTAGTGGCATTTATTTTCAGCCCTCTCTGGGGCACAAGAATAATATTTTAGGCCAAGGGAAGCACGTGCCCCATTCAAGAGTCAAACCCTGACTACGTGTCCATGGATATACAAGTTGCAGTTCTGTTTTAAGATACCCAAGGAATATATGTAACAAATATAAAACTAAACTTCTTGTTTTTCTGAGAGGGCACTGTGACTGGACAGAAACCATGGTAACAAGGGTGGCATCTGCTTGTTCCTCAGTGATGAAAATGCACAGATTGGGCTTTGAGCTTAGCAATAAAAGCAAACCAAGAAAGTTTTCAAGTAGTCTTGCAGCACAGCTGCCTTTCTTGTCCCAGGCAGGACACATGCCCAGTCTTCACACTTCCATATTCACTGATCCATCTTTTAGGCGTGCAACAAACAGCACAAAAAGTACTTCATAAAAAGAAAACAATTTATTCTCACAGCCATTGCTTTGAAAGAACACATAACTCCAACCTTCTTCCCCATAGAGCTATTACAAAGTATGACTCACCCTTGGCCAACGTGTTGGATGTTCACTTTAATTAGAATACGTGCGTTTAAAAATTGTTGTAAATGCTGTTGGTAGCAAATTATTCCCTGGTATACAGTGGAAAGCAGAAGCAGTTTTAATACATTTAATAAAATAAGCTGTACATTTCAAGTCATGTTAGGACAACACATTGACAAAAATTAATTAGGGAAATTTGACTAATCAGCATACATTGGCTGCCATACAAATCATGTTGGCATGAAAAATGGGAATAATGCAAATTGTACCCTACAGTGATGATTAAATATTTTCTAAACACTGAACAATATCATACAAATCCTTGATATCTATTCTGCATGGCAATTTTGAAGAAGGATATGATTTATTTGTAACGAGTGACAAGAGATAAAACATTGGTGCTTTCCAGCTGCTGATGGTACACATAAATAGACTGACTTTCATTTTGTGTGCAGGAGAAATGACTTCATGCTGACCTGGGATCCAGCTGACCCATGTGGAAGAATTAACAGCAGTGAGTGGTCCAGAGAACAGCACACTCTTGAACACTGCAATGAGAAAGTTGATAAAAAAAATCACCTCTTTCCAATTTGCACACATGTGCACTTTGCACACTTTGCAAGCTTAGACTGCTCCCAAGAGCTAAGCTATCGCACTAACTGTAGAATGATTGGCATTATTTGTCTGTGTATTTGTATACACACAGACATACATATTTGTCTATAAGCAAAAAAGCCTTTTTCTCTGTTCAAGGTTCACTCATTTACTGGCTCAGGATTTAGTGTCAGAGATTTTGTAATATAACAAAATATTAGAATTATTCTATGATTCTATGAATATAATGTTCTATCACTGTGTGTAAAAAGGAAAACTCTAAAATGTTAGACTAATTGAATTTATTACAATCATCTTTACTTTAAAAGTGTTCTCACATGGTCAGATCAATAGCACATGACTAGAGCATTATCATAGCTTTAGGTACTCACAAGAGTGCCATTTCACACTTCCATAGAAGAGTATTTCAATGTTTTTCATTCCTCAGAGGAAAAAAAAGTGAACTGAAATAGCCTTATTTCTGAGAAATTTACTGGAGTCTCAGAGCTAATCTTAAGGCCTGACTGCTCATATTTTCAATCTCATGAGTCATTTCAGTCAGTGGGAACCTGATCATTTTTGTATATAAATATTCACACATATAATCCATGGGACCTGAGAGTCTACCCTGTTCCATTCACTCAGCAAGAGCAGTCATACCCCTGCAACCGGAGCATGAGGTTTCCCATAACCATCCTCTTGCAGTGAGGTTTTTGAGTTTTCTTTACTACCAACCTGAACTTAAGATGAGCACCCGCCATGGAGACAAATGTGCACATGGTGCTAAGCTACTAGTTTTCTTAAAACAGAGATAGCATTAAATTGGAGGACAGGAGGTTCCCTCTGAACACCAGCCAGCACTTCACCCTGCATGTGACAGAGCACTGGTACAGACTGCCCAGAGAAGCTGTGGGGTCCTCTCCTTGGTGATCTTCAGAAGCTGCCTGGCCATGAGCCTGGGTGCCCTGTTCTGGATGTCCCAATTTGGGCAGGGGTTGGGCCAGATAGACTTGGAGGTCCCTTCTCACTCCAGCCATTCTGGGATTCCTGGAGTAATTCAAGAGATATAATTAATAAAAATGTGATGTGTGTTGCTATGGAATTGCTTTTCAAGAATGGAAACATCAGGCTTCACCCCCAGATTTCTTCATGTATCTGATGCAGACTTGAAGCATAAAGAAATTGCATGCAAGTTTTTGTGAAGCATCTCTGTAAAAACATGGGAGACATGCAAGCAAAATATCAAATTACTCAATGGATCAATAAAATATCATCAAAATGCAGAATCAAAGCAACGTGAATTCTAAAGCTGATCTGTAACATGCTTGCTCCCAGCAATTTCGTATAGTTTGGGGCTTTTGAAAATGAGTAATGACTAAAAATCTTTAATGTGTGCAGTAAGTGGAAGCAATTCCTTTCATAAAATGCTCTCTCTGACTGTACTGTGGGTTCTGTAACCTTATTATCAGAAAACATTACTAGAGAGAAATTGCCAGAGGAAGAGAGGTTGTGAGTTTACATGCAATTTTTCTACGCTACTGTTCATTAAACAAATTAAGGCAATGCTATTTTGTTCAGATTTTCACTCATGTATCCCTGTTCTGCTCAGAAGCCTGGCTTGTGCTTCTCAGACATCACTGCATTTCCTGATGTGAAATACATACAGAGAAATGCACAAGAAAACAGGAAAAAGAATAACATTATTACAACTGTGGGACTAATCCTTACATTACATATTTGCATTCTGTTGAATGATCCTTTTGTTTTCTAAGTTGTATTTCACCTTCCTCTCCTCTCACAGATGAGGTAAAAAAGTGAGCTCCGGAAGAAGCAGGAATAAGAAGAATGATATTCCAAGTGGAGGAGTAAGGCAGAGGTGAACAGAATCAAGTTTCTTTCCTCAGAACTCTTAATGTTGGCAGAGCATAGGAAATGTGAAATCACCCTTCCCAGCAGCGCACAGCAGAACAGCAACAGGTAAGTCGCAACAGGGAGAATTTTGCTTCAACATAAGGAAACAATTTTCCCCATCCTTAGGGACTGGAAGTGGTTGCCCAAGTTGTGCAGTATTCAGCTATGGGAGCATCCAGAGCTTGACTGCACACAATAGTTTATTTCCTTACAATCTAAATTACGCTGCAACTCTATGGATTCACAACTGCTTACAAAATGCCACCCAACTTTTCGATGTAGCAAATGATCTGCCTCTTTTCCATACGAGATGCTGAGTTCTCCCTTCACTAAGATAATTCCTCAACACCATAATGATTAGGTCCCAGATACCTAGGTAGCTACTTACACTTGACTTCCACAGAGGTTGCTCAGCCCCTATTAAAGCTATGTCATCCTGCTCCTGCATGTCAGTAAGAATCCAGCACTTATTAATCCAGTACAACTGGCACTGTATAACCTTAACAGACTAAGGACAAGCACTGAGAGAGCCGCAGCAATTACAGATGCTTCTAATGACCTGCAATTTTATAGGTCAAATAAATATAACCTCTCTAAAATTTAAATGTAGAAAAGGCAAAATATGCATATGTTAAAAAAAAATCATGCCTATGACAATTCAACATTAATTTCTTATATTTCTTTTTATTTCTTTTCCGCTGCTAGGTGATGTCAGACAATATTATTCCTAATGATAAGTCAGAGTAAAAACGTAGCAGCAAATTAAGTAATTCTTTGTGCGATGACTTACCTAAAAGCCATGGGGTGAAGTGACCTTGCAGAACACAGCCAAAACAAACACTGCATCTGCTTTCATATTTCCGATCTAGGTGCATCCTGGAAGGTCATCTTCCCAAAGGATGCATTCAGGTCCCTTGGATCCCCCTTCAAAAAAAAGGTCACATGATATTCTGATAAATATCTGGGGGCACTTCAAAGCTTTCCTAGTTAACAGCATAAAACAAAGAAAGGAAGCCACCAGCAGTTAAGATGGACTTGGCTTTTAGAAAGTTTTATTTGGGGAAAAGGGGTTACTTATAAGGATCCAGTAACAAAACCATCAAGCTGTATCTCCTCTCAAGCCTGGAACTCCATTCCTGCCTAGCAAATGTAGTGCAGGGATGCAACAGATAAGCTGTTTTCTCATCTTTAAGACACATTTTTTCAGCTGAATCTTCAGATACCACTCTGCAACCATAGAAACGGTTTGACCAATTGAAACAAACCCTGCATTTTTATCTCTTAAGTAATCACTTTTCCTATCACAAAAATAACTTGAAGCTAGCAGTGTGTGAAGTTAGTTCAGACTCAAGTTGCCTTCAACTTGAAACAAAGCTTTGATCAAGACTGCACAAGTGCAATGTAAGTGTGCCCTGCACAGACAGGACAAAGCATGTCAAAATCCTTCATGGCATTCTTTAGCCTGGCACTATTTGTCTGCTGATTTTCCTCCTCATTCTGAGAAGTCCTGATGATACGTGCAGGAGATAGCAAAGATGCTATTGCTTCAACAAGGATAAAGTATTATTTTAAGAAAGGCCTTTCATACTCTGTTAAAAATGACTTTTTTAAAAAAGGGAAATTACCACAGAGAGGTTAAATTCAAGACACAACGGAACAACAGCATGTCAAAAGCTTTATGTAATTTGTTTACATTAATATCATATTCTGCATTTCTATTTTAACTAGATTTAGATTTTCCTTTTTCATTTTCAGAAGTAGCTAGCAGCTAACACAATGGGATTGGTTCATATTTCTGAAAAGTATTATTGCAGGTTGCAGCAATCTTAGTGGGATTTGAGTAGTATGGCTTACACTCAGCTCAGGCCTTTGTCCTGACTGAGAATTAATTGCATATCTTGGAAGAAGTGAATGTTGTATTGTAAAGCACAATGCTGAAGCGAGGGTTGAATTCTGTAACAAGTTCCAAAGCAGCAGAATTGCAGAAAATGCAACATTTTGAGTATAAAAGCCCAACGAGGTTTTCCTATAATGCTCTGTCATAAAAACTATGTTTTTTCCTTAGGATCTCTCAGAAACACTGTTCTTCCACTACTTTTTAAGGCTAGAGAACTATTTATGTTATTGAACCAATGCATTACAAATGGATATTTGTTACTGGTGGAAACAAGACTTGCTTTTAGTTGCATCTTGTCAGCTTTTAGTCACGACCTGTGGCCATGGTAAAATTCAAATAACCTTTATTAAAAATACACAACATAGTGTATTGTTTCCAAAAAGGTTAAGAAACTGTGATTAAATGCCAGTCACAGGAAAAATAGTTCCAGTTTAATATTAAAGTACTGCATGTGCAGAAGTGAGCTGATAGAATTTATCTTTAAGTGACAACAACTATGAATTTGTTCCCACACATGAAATCTTTAACAGGTGACAGCTAGTTGAGAAAGGAGGAATACAATATGAATTTTATTCCCAATCTCCTCCCCTGTGGAGGAACAAAACCAGACAAGTGGCATTATTTCTTCCTGAAGACATCTTCAGTAGCCTGCTTTGCTTTAATTCACTGCTACTCGATGCACTTGCTTTCTATTTATTCCAGTTTCACTGTAGCTTTAGGTACACAGTAAATCAGCCTCACTCATTGTACACAGTTAATTGCAGATCTGTGACACAGGGCTAGAGACTTGCCAGATGGCACCCAGCAGCAAATTAGTAGGGAGAGTGGGAGGGCAGGATCATGGCAAGGGAGTGAATGGTAGCAACCAGGTTGGGATGAACTTCTGCTTATCAGAAGTCTTAGCATTTGTTTCTGAGATTGACTAGAACAATAACAAAGTATTTCCCATTAGATGGCAAGGTGAGGGATATCTTTGAACCAAATATTTTGCATTCAGTTTGAACTGTTCTTAGCAATAAACGACATCTCATATCAAACATAAAAATATTTTACTAGACTATAAAAATAGGTTTTACAATAAACTTTTCCTGTCCCAAATCAAGAACTGGCAGATAGTATACTCAAAAAATTCAGTCACATTTTGGTACTATGCCCAATTTTAGTAACTTTTCCCCCCTGTGGACGTGGCTGGTAATAGAAGTAACACGAATGTGTTTGATCCAACCAAAAGATAGCAACTGATGCAGACGAGGGTAAAAGACTGCTTCTCAGTTCTAAATACATAAGCTCGAACCCACTTCTCCTCTTCAACAGGAGGGAGCTTACAGCCTGGCCCACAGCATGCTTTAGGGTACAATGCTGAGCTACCAGCACAAGGACCAGGACTGAAGGCAACTGAGAGTGACAGCACATAGCCTCCTGCCCAGCACCTCAACCCTGCAGCACAACTGTGGCCCAGGCAGCACCTGGTCTGGGGTGAGTCAGAACTGCTTGAATCACAACCTGCAGCATGTTTTCCTGTTTGTTTTTTTGTTTTGTTTTGTTTTTTTTTCCCCCTGGGAACAAAGCTCTGTGCAATTAAGAACAGGGCATCCTTTAGTTCAGAAAAAACACTCTGGAGACTATGCCTTCATCTTTTTTTTTTTTTTTTTTTTTTTCAATCCTCTCTGCCAAGACAGGCAGTTAGCACCAGCTCAGCATTCCCAGCCACATGCAGGTTGCCAGAGCTGCTTTTCTTTCTCCAAACATCTCTCGCATAAGCAGACCTACCAGTTACTTTACATCCATGCTTTTACTTACAAAAGCCTGTGGCAGGAATAAGCCTGGCTGGCACCAGCAGCATCAATGGACTCCGTTCTATAGGGCAACCCCACTCACAGGTATGACTGCTCCTGTACACCAGAGCACCTAGCCACAGGGGCTCAGTCCTACAAAAGCCTTACATCCCCATAGGAGCTGACTACTCTGCTACAGCTCCCTTCCAATTTCTTCTCTTTTAATGCAGCAGTGCCACACTTTGTCAGGAGGCCAAAAACCATGGATGGTCCTACTGCACCCTCTTACAACACCCAATCCTGATGCGGGCTAAATAGCTTGTCATCACCTTCTAGGGGGCTGTTCTCTCTATTGCTGAAGCTTTCTCTGGAAGCCCTCAACAGAAAACACTTAACACCAGTAATAATGTGGCAGTACCTACCTAAATCATGGAAGGTTACAAAATTAACTAGGTTCACAGATTACTGAGATGTATTCAGTAAGGACAGGCACCAATGCAGTGGTTTGATCATTAATAGCATGTCAGTCAGCACAGACCTTCCTTGCCCTTCCAGTCTCAAGTACCAAAAGCCATTTGCACTGAAGCCTGCCTGCACTGAGCAGATCCCTACAGCTCTTGCTGTGAATTCAACACCATTGTCACATGACAACCAGAAAACTCCTGTTCTAAAAGCATTCCAGCACAGAACTATGAAACCTGAAGCTTCCTGGAATTTCAAACAAGAAAGTAAAGTCTTATATGAAAAAGGCCCTTTGAAACAAAGAGACCCTTTTAAACTTCAGAGGTTTCAATCCTGTATTACGACTACTTGAGGTTTGATCCCATTTTCCAACACAGAAATAAGATACTCTTTAAGTTTAGTACATATATCTAACTTATGAGCACTGTTTTCTTTCCTTCTTGGGTAAAAATAGGTCGCTTAAAAGACAGTTTGGTTGAATATGCTGGATAACTACAGAAACATTGTTTGTTTGTTTGTTTTTTGTTTTTTAAACTGAAGTTCCCTCTCACTGAACTGCACAGGAAGTGGAGTTAAACCTCTTTCTTGCCTTACAACACTGAACCTGCTACCTCAGCATCAAACTGCAAGAACCTGGCCGCAATTAATACAAAGAAAGGCAGCACAAGATCTATTCTAGTTTAAAATACTTCAAAGGACAAATGCTGAAGATGTATGAAAAGCTACATCCCTTTTGAAAATCCGTCATGACTTCTCCAGAACAGAACATTTGCTCAATCCTCTCACCTTTACCTCATATATGCTACTCCTGGAAGGCAAGATACCACTCTGCTGTAACAAAACAGGTCATTGATACCGTGATATCACAACATAAGCAACATTTGCCTGTGAGTCAGTAAAAAGCAAAAAGTGCAGCTACATAAAGTTTTCATAGAACCTGGCAGAGAAGACTGGCTGGAGAAGACTGGGAATACAAACTTACAGAATGCTAGAGAAACGGATGCACTGAAGTGAGAACATCCCAGAAAACACGGAAAAGTGAGCAAATAGACTCCCCCTAGAGACATCTCAGAGAAAATTCAAGACTGAAAGCCTGAATACCTGCTGGAACACTCCTACAGAACAATGTAAATTGTTCTTTACCAAATCTAGTAATTCTACATAGCAGTCAAAAACATTTGAAATTTGGCACAGCACATTCATAGAAATGAAACATGAGAAATTATCCACATAAGATTCCCATAAACCTGTATGGCAAATCCCCATAAATTCTCTATAATTACCACTTCAAAACATTTGCTTGAAGAACACCTTCTTCTTATGCCAACAGCTGAACAGCCACAGGAAAGGGAATAGACAAAACCAAGTTAAAAGTGTAAAAGAAATACCAAAGCAAGTATTGAATCAAGGGGCATGGTTAAACCACTGTCTAATGCTGATTGTAAAGCAAGTTTTTAATTAACTCCAATGCATAACTGAAGATCCATTTACAAATGAGGAAATCACAGAGTATCCTACAAAAATAAAGTATCTGTACCAAATGTATTCCACAACTGAATTCCACCTTAAATATTACACTAGGATGAACAGTATTGAAAAAATACAGTGTTTCTGTTACAGCATAGAAGGGTATTTTGTGGAAAACAAGTAAATTATAACGTGGCTCACAGCTCAGAATTATTATTTGTTATTTTCAGTTCAGGTCTGTCCCCATTAAGTTACAGGTTACCCACATCCAAGACCAATCAGAATTTTTACACAATCTTTCACTAGTCTATAATGATACATACTTTAAAAAAAAACCTTGAATACACTGTGGCAAACTATAATTAAACACTTTATTCCACCTCAGAGAAGCTGTAAGAATCTTGCTATGAAATAGCAAAGCTGATGTTGTTCTTGGTAAAATATTTACCATAATCAGAATCCTAAGACCTAACAAAGAAGTCATTAAAAAGGCAGTTACATTTACCTTTTTTTGATGATGGGCATTAGAAACATTCACGTTGCAGTGTAAACATTTCAACATTATTATTTTTTAAATGAAAGCAATCATACTGTAATTTTAAACATAAACTCTGCTTTCTTTTCTAAGTCAGCTGGAGAACATGAACCAGTTTTCATTAATCAGTACTTGCCAGCAACACTAAACTTCTTCCTTATCTACACAGACCCGGAGTATCAATGCTACAGTCCAGTTATCTCCTCAGTTTAACTTTCTTTACTAAAAAGTAAAGGATGCTGTCTATCTTGAGTGTAGTAGCCTGAGGAAAACTTGTTTATCAGTGAACACGCTGATCTAAGCTTGTACTTGGATGAATCAGAGAAGGCCTCCGTGGGGGAAAAAGGCTTATTACAACAGCACAGGTAGACGTTCACAAAAGATCTACTAGTGGGTCCAATCAGTAGATACAATTGCATTTAACAGCTACCTACTACGTGAACCATTACTTCCCATACAGCAAGTGCCAGAGGCTGCTGCAAAAGACTGCTGTACTAGATTTCCACTCTACAAATTCAGCGACTGATGAAGAGAACCTGGGGAGCTACAGATAATTCAGCAAAATCAGAATGGAGTAGAAGAGCGGTCACACATTAGTCATCAGCCTTCTTGCTATTCACCTTTGTATTTTGACAAAGCTGAGCATCCTAAATCTTCTTATGGCTAACGCTCTTTATAAAGCGTAAGTATTAAACTTTTATACAGTAGAAATACAGCTGCTTTAACATACACACACCTTGAGAGCAAGTCCTTGCAACATGAATTACAAAGCTAATACACACAGAGCACTGATTTTGCTGGAGGCCAGGAAGTCTCTGTTAAGAAAGACAACCTGTTTGGTTTTTTTTTGTTTGTTTGTTTAAGTTAAATTTCTAAATAGAACTTGAGTATTTTAACTGAATGAAAAAAACGTGAATGCAACAATCAGAATCCTGTGACAGGCTCTCATACAACTTAGTTGTTAAAATCTGTTTTACAAACTCTGTCCTGTAATTACCAGATTTAACTGAAGCTATCAAATACTGAATGGAATTGCCTGAATACATCTTTTTGGTACAAGACAGCAGCCTTGCTGAATAACACATTACCAGCACTTTTCCAACACTGAATATATTCAGGAGTATAATTAAGACACAAACAAGATCACACAAGTTTTTTTGTAAATATTCTTATGTTGGTTTTATAGCTTTTCTTGTTTCTTTAGGAAACTCTTGAAGGGAAAAAGGAATGAAGAATTCCAGAAGAGAGTTGACTTCATTCAGTTCCAGACTGTATTCTGCTGCTATTTTCTCTGCAGTCCATATGTGAGGATGAAGTCTATGATTATTAAGAAGCATCAAAGCCTCCACAATAGAAATTTTGCCTTTGGGAACTTTCTTAATATCTAGCTCTTCCAAGTGACCTAGTTTTGTCAATCTCTTTTCCACCTGTTTATGTGGAAGATGTTCACCTCCTCCATCTTTTACCTAATTGTGGGAAGAAAAACAAAAAGAGATTAACAGCAGTTCCTTTTACTATGCATACTGTAACAGTTAAGCTATTTCTCTAAATATGGCATTGCCCATTAATTTTTCCCATTTTTACAGCCATAAAAAGTTTAGCTTAGCCACCCTCACTTCTTAATGTCAAAGACATTACAGCTAGTTGTTGCACAGCCACTCCATATAGAGGGCCAACTCCCTATCCGCATCATGAAAAGCTACAATCCAGTACTGTTGAAGTGCTGTACAGACTCAGCAGCCTTCATACAAGCCATCTGGCAGCCAAATGTAAATGCAGATGACCTAATATTTGATACCGATTCATGCCAGTGGGGAGGGGAAGGGAAAAAAATCACACTGAAAATTGGTATCCTTTTCATTCTCCTTCATTTTCGTATTTCAGTTTTGCAATTAACAGCTATCACCTCTCACGCTCTGTTTCTAGAACAAGCTCTGCTGAACAAAGAAAAACTTTAGCACCATCATGTGCAATTTAAATCTCAAGACCACTGCAGTACTCAGACACAGAAAGTCTCTTCTTTCAAGTCCTTTTGTATTTCCTTTTCTAAACCATTTCCAAACCTGTTCTACCTTCCCTATATTGCTTTTTATTAAGATTTCACTGATGAATGACACTACAAAACAGAAACAATGGAAACCTTCTTAGGAAGTACTTTTAAAGGAAAGTGTGTGCAGCTACTGTATTAACCCAAAGCTGAAAAAACTAATGTGGATGCTATAGCATCTGTAACTGCCTGTTATACTCAGATAATGAATAACTTTTCAAGCCTTAATAAAATGACCTATCTTTAGGTATCTGTCACTACAGGACTGAAAGCTGATACTTTTTCATGTAACACAGACACACCAAATATGTATACACTTTGCACAAAGTATTCAGAGGAAAGAAGTATTCAGAAAAAAAAACATCAGGACAAGAAGGAAGCTTTTAGAAAGAAACTTTTGCCCACAAGCCTCTGCTAACACATTAACCATGCTTTTCCTAACAACTTCAGGCAGACACACCAGAATTGCAAGTCTTATGTGGCAGCTGTCTTGCAGGAGGCACAGAATGAAGCACTGAGATTTGTTCCACTTGTGGCTTTTCCTGAAACTACTCCTGACAGGCTTACAAATGAAAATGTTTAAAGATATTGCTGCAATGCTGGTTTCTGCTGATGCTGATGGTCTGATTTTTGGGTGGTGCTGTTTGGATCCAGGAGTTGAACTTGTTGATCCTCACGGGTCCCTTCCGATTTGGGATATTCTATGATTCTATACTGCAATTAAACTTTCGGCTCTGTAAGATTAAGAGTCCTAACCTCTATTACAAAAATTAAGGATAGAGATTATTTGGAAGCTTCAGGGAAGAGTGTCTTTTAAAATACTTTGGCCTTACATGGATGGTACTGTGGATGTGGCAAATCAGAAATACTTAGGAATAATTAGAAATGTTATTGCTAGATGAGTATAAAGCTTTTACTAGTGAAAGAAGGAGCTAGAATAAAATGGTCCAATAATGCAACAGGTAAAAAGGTGGAAGAAGGTGGAAAAAAAGGAGACTACGCCCCAGACATCCTGTTACTGGATGGGGTATGCCTTGCTTTCCAAGTCAAAGACTGCAGTGTTGCGGTGAGTAACCTGATGGCCAAACAGTCCACAAGGCTGTACAAGAATAAACAAACCCGGGCATTTCCTGAGCCACAGAAGGAAAAAGCTCTGTATGAGATGTCATTAACATCAGAAATCTTTTAATACCTTTGCTATCTACCATATCATGCCTCAACATCAGTCCCAACTTCTTTTCTTCTAAGAGCCACATGGGACATCTCTGGCAAACAGTATCTTTCAGAGGGGTTGGCCAACTGTCCTTCTGCATTTGAGGGAGCAGAAACTGAAACTTCAGTGAAGAACAAAAGAAGATCACTGCTATGTTAAAGTGGAGGACTGTAAGCATATAGGTTGCATGATCACAATCTGTGCCACTGGTGTATAACTGAGCCCTGAAAACATCACGTTTATCTACCAACAGCAAAGCTTCTAGGCATTAACAGAGCATTACCCTTTAAAAAGAAAAATGCCTTAGAATTTGTGTTGGACTTGAAAACACCAGAGCTAATGCTCGTATGCCTCCTATAGACAGAGAAGCACTCACCTGTGCCGGGGGGTCTCTGGACTCCACATAAACATCTTTTAACAAGGTGAGGAGCCTGTCGTCCTTCCTGGAAATTTCTTGCTGTATCTCAGGGTGGTCTGAAGGTGAAGGGGTGAAGAACAAAAAAAAAAAGAAAAACCAACCAAACAAAAAAAAAAAAAGCAGAGAGGCGAGTCACAAAACTTCCCTTTCTGTTAGCCGTGCCCCAGCACCAGCCCGTCCCCGTTACAGCCCGCTACCCGCAGTTCCCCACACAGACAGCGGAGCGGCCCCTAGCAACTGCCCTACCGACGGCTCCGCCCAACGCCGCCGGCCGCGTTCCCGGCATGCCCCGCGCGCCACCCCGCTCAATGTCAACGGCCCCGCGCCGCTTCAGCCCACCGCGCGGCCCCGATCCCACGCCTCTCCCGCCCGGCCCCGCTCTGCGGCGCTCCTCCCGCGCAGCCTGTACCGCAGGCCCAGCTCTCCCGCGGGCAGCACCCCTAGCTGCAGCCGCCCCGGTGAAGCCGGTCCTCACCGGTCAGCTCGTCTAAGCGGCTGGTGGGGTGGCGCGGCGCGGGGGTGGGCTTCTCCTTGCTGATCTCGCGGCGGGCCCGGCTCTCCACATTGAATGTCCGCAATACACGCGCCAACCTCCCGCCCATCGCCGCCGCTGTCGCGTCCCACTCTGCGCCTGCGCAGAGCGGCGGGACGCATGCGCAGAATGCTAGCGGAACGCCGGGGTGGGGTGAGCTGACAGCGCTGGCGGCGGGTGACCCTGGGGTTGGCCGTTGGTACTGGCTCAGACAGCTAACAAATAAACGCAGAAAGACGCGCCCGCTGTTTATTTCATAGCTCCTTGCGGCACCGTTTTCTCTGGCGCTGGCTAGGTGCCTCCGGGGCGCTCGGCCCCGCCGCCACGTCGGCCAGGGGCAGCCCCACGGCGCGAGGCTGGCGCTTGTTTGCCGTGTGGTTGCGGGTTTACCTCCTCCGGAGCCAAAGGCTTCGGCTGCGTGTGTGTGAGCGACAGCCAGGGTCGGCTGCTTCCTGCCGAGGAGCGTCCTCCAGGTGGCAGGCTCGTCCCGAGTTTCCTGCACGCAGCCTCGGTAACGTGGGCGTCCCTCGCTGCAGCGTATCGTGCGAGGTACGGGAAGTGCTGGCTGATAGGTGACTTTGTATCTATTTTCTAATTGTATTCACTTGATTTACAAGCAGGGTTATATTCGATACAAATATAGGAAGCCCTAGTGGAACCCAAGACGAAAATGTGGATTGGGTAGGTTAACGTTATCCACAGTGAAAAGCTGTGTTTCAGAATTCACAGGCTTAAAAGATGATAGAATCATAGAATGATCTGTGTTTGAAGTGACATTAAAGCCCATCTAATTCCAACCCCCTGCTATGGGCAGGGCTGCCCCTTCAGCTCAGCTGCCCAGGGCCCGTCCAACCTGGCACTGAACACCTTCACGGATGGGGCATCACAGCTCCTCTGGGCAGCTGTGCCAGTGCCTCACTGTCTTCTGAGTAAAAATATGTTTCCTACACTGAACCTAATTTTCCTCATTTAGTTTAAAGCTATTCCACTTTTCCCTATCGCTATCAGACTATGTTAACATAAAGTCAGCCTCCCTCCTGCTTATGAGCTTCCTTTAAGTACTGGAAGGCCACAGTGAGATCTCTCCATAGCCCTCTCCAAGCTAAACAAACCCAAATCCCTGGGTCTTTCTCTATAGGAAATGTTCTCCAGCCCTCTGATCATCTTTGGTTCTCCTCTGGACCTGCTTCAACAGGTCTGGCAAATAATGGCAACATGGAAGTAATTGTAGATGCTGTCCTTAATGTGTATTAAGCCTACATGTCATGGTTTGGTAGTGGTGGGCTCAGTGGGCAGAGCCCAGCGCTGCCCATGTGAGAGCAGAGCCAGCTCCAGCTGCTCCAGAGGGACTGCCGCTGCCAAAGCTGAGCCGTGAGCGACGCCGGGTGCGCTCTGCGAGAGCGGACGGATAAAGGGACGAACCGCCGTGCGACAGCAGCCGGGAGAAGGGAGCCGAGATGGGAGAGAACGGCCCCGCGGGTGCCGAGGCCGGCGCGGGAGGAGCTCCGGACTCATGGAGCGCCCACGGAGGAGCGGGCCGTCCCCTCCCAGCACACGCGGTGGGGCGGGAGGGCCGGGGGAACTGCAGCCGTGGAGACCCGGGTGGAGCGGTGCCCGAAAGGTGGGCCCGGCGCTACGGAGCTGTGTTGGGGCGGTGCTGGGAGAGCTGCAGCGTGTGGGAAGGCCATGTGGGATCAGTTGGGAAGGATGTTTTGAGAGGGACCCTCGTGGAGCAGGGGCAGAGTGACCGCGACGGATACGAAGCGTTATGGAATGACCCATTCCCTAGCACCACTTGGTAGAAGAGAGCGGATGGGGAAAAGGTGCTTTCTGTTTACTTTCAGTTCTCACTGTTCTAGGTTAGTATTAGTTAGCAATGAATTGCGTTAATCTCCCTATGCTGAATCTGTTTTGTCCATAACAGTAATAGGTGAGTGATCTCCCTCTCCTTATCTTAACCCATAAGCTGTTTTTGTTTTCATTGTGTTTTCTCCTCCTATCCTTTTGAGGAGAGTGAGCAAGAGAGCAGCATGGTGCTGCTGAGCTAACCACTGGTGTTAAACCACAACAAGAGTATTTCCTTACAGGCACATTGCTGGTTTTCTCAGTGACAGCAGAGTAATTTATAAGCAGATATCATCCAGAACATATACCCTAAATGGAAACTAGGAGAACAAGTGCTGTTCAGAATTTATACACTATGCTATGTTATTCAGCTACGGTGAGTGCAGTCTCTTACCTGTCTGTTACCCCAAGCCTTGTTTTTATGCAGCTCAGCTGAACAACAGTTCTGACTTCTGAGAAATCGGCTAAATGGTGAGAAAGTGTTGTGAGAAAGTACTTAGTATTGAACTATGCAAACAAGATAAGAAAGGTAAAATTGGAAATAAAGATAAAATTGTTTCATGACAAAAAATGCAAGCATGAAAGATACTAATTTTCTGGGAGAAAAATAAGGACAGAAACAGCAAGACTAAGGGCTAGTCTATTGCAGGAAACAAGGCTAGCCCTTCTCTACTGGTCGATGACTGACTGAAGACCCATCAGGCGACTTTCTAAAGGAGAAAAGTGTATTAAAAATCTAATAGCTCCTGTGTGAATTAACCAATAAATAATTGTTCTGTGCTTTTAAGTTGTGTACGTGCTGTTGCTGACTTCACGTGTGGTAGCAGTTGCCTGAAATGAGTGATTTGGCGAGGGAGTGTTAGAAAGGACGACAAAGAGGTCAAACTTCTGTGTTCTATTTTTTAGGAGAGCAATTCATACAAAACTTGGACTTCTACTGGTAGCAGCATTATTTAGTAATAACATTGCTGATGTGATAGTAATTAATGCCACAATGTGCTTGAATAATGAGTGACAGTGTTCCCCTTGGAGGGAATTCAAAAGATATGCTAGTGGATGACAAAAAGCAAATAGATTTATAAAGGTGGTGGAGAAAAGGTAGCATGAACACAATCTGCACTGGATTCTGCTCTCTTGGGGCAGTTTCTCTGCTTCCTCACCTTAAAGGCTTTCACTCTGTACAAAGATGGAAGCACATCTTTAACTCGCATTCTCTGGCAATGAACTTACTAACCCAGTCCTGTTTTAGGCATTGGATATGTAGTAATAATAGGAGGATAAGTTATATTAGTGGTAATAGGTATAGTCTAGCTGTTAAAGCTGCTGGACTCAAACTTGTGGCATGTCTAATTAAATACCTGTAGCAAATTAGCTGCTGACTTGTGTTCTTGAGCACAGGGTTTGCTATGTTTGCAGGTGGTTAGCCTGTTCTTTGAGTCTATGTTCAGCATAACTGTAATGGCAAAATTCACATGGATGCTTTTGGTTGTTGTAGACCTTTGACACATATTAGCATTTCTCTAAGACATTCCTAGTAATCTGGCTGCGGAGGCAAGCCGCTGTTGCAAATTTGAAAATAAATATTCTCTCTTTCAAAAGGGAAGAACTGCTGCCTTCTGGGGTCAAACCCAGCAAATGATTCTGTTGCTGTAAAGCCTGAATGTGACTAACACTGTTGTAATATTTGACAGCGAAATAAATTCACCAGAAGGCAGGCGGTTAAAAATAAAGAGTGATGTCATTCTCAGCCTGTCACTTGCTATCACTGAGGATGGCACAAGGCTGTTCTTTTTTATATATAAGGAAGGATCAGAAGTGCAAAACTTTTATTCTGGAGAATCTTTCATTTATAATACAGCAGGCAGAAAAATTGGGATTAAACAACACTTTTTAAAATCATTTGTTATTTTTACCAGTGTTACCATGTTGAAAGAATTATCAGAAATCAAGAGCCTGAAATTTCTTTCTGTGTAATGTATCTGCAAAAGTGTGATTATTGAAAAAAACAAATGTGTAGTTCCCTAAAGCGTAGGAGCTTCCTGTATTCAGCTTCCATAATGTTACCCGTTTTCCTGATCTGAGAGCCCGCATTTTCCCAGGGAATTTAAAAATAACAAAAGAAGTCAGTCAGTCCCCAAGTATCTCTTGTTAGCAAAACAGCCCAAGGGGAAAAACACGGGCTACCAAACTGAGTTCCTTTGTACTAGAAGTCTGTTGTCAACAATGGACAGCAATCAAACATATCAGAGAAAAATAGAGGAATTTGCACAACAAGCATGTGTCGTGGGCTGCTGTACTAGATCTCCTTTTTAACATTTTTACACGTCAAAGCAAGAAATTCCTAAACTACTGTATGTCTGGTAAATAAAGCATACTTTAAACTATTCTTTAAACCTTTTGTCTCAGTTTTTGATCCTAGTTTTCCTTTTATGTAATATTTTCTTGTTTCCATTTTCAGTCAGTTTTGCAGCTGGATGGCTTAGTTTGAGTAGTTCACTAGCATCAAAAGGCTGATGGATCTATTTCAAATTCCCTTTATAAGGGATTAACTTTACTGTGAGGTAGTATCAAGGTTTCTCACCTTTCTTTAGTATACATGGTAATAGTTCAGGTTGGCAGGTAATCTCAGTGAAATAAGATTTTTTTTTCCTAGTTATGCCAAACATGAGAATTTTTGAGAGGAGTGAAGGTGAGATCTGACATGTGATTTATGAACTGAGAATGTCCAGAGGCTAAAGCAGGGGACAGCTAGAATTCTTTCATGGTATACTGTCATATTTTCTGTCCATTTTTTCTATAATTTACATTGTTGTTTGTTTTTTTCCTCATGTTTTTGTTACTGATTG
This sequence comes from Lagopus leucura, assembly GCF_019238085.1. Classification (NCBI taxonomy): domain Eukaryota; kingdom Metazoa; phylum Chordata; class Aves; order Galliformes; family Phasianidae; genus Lagopus; species Lagopus leucura. The sequence goes on from NW_024962252.1 coordinate 31,521,608, forward strand.
TTCATAAATTGGAGCAATATAGAGGGATACTTTAGCAAATTCACGTATAATTACGATTCAGGGAATTCAGTCCTCTGTCCTGATTGTTGGTTTCCCAGTAAACACAATGAGAGCATTGATCCGTTTGTTCCTTATCTCATCAGCATTAGGAATAACCAGAGAACACAGCATTAGCAAGACTTGGTTATGAGCCAAGGAGAAATGTCCTGCAATTTTGTAAAGATGAACTCGAGAAAAATGAACTTTTAGATCACTGTTGCCTTTAAGTAATTTCTGGATGATGTGTTACTTCATTCAGTTTGCTTATATGTTTTTGGCTTCAACTGATGTTGTGACTGAGTCCTGAAATACCTATGAATCTATGGAAGATTCTTCCTTAATTCCATGCTATGATCAGAGAGCTACTAAACACTTGCATCTTTTCAAGGCTAGATGGCTGCAGTGCTTTCTTTAAAGGAATTTTTTTCCGTCCTTGCTTGGATGAAGCTTATGAAGAACATAGTAAGCCCACGTTTACAGGCTCACACACCAACCCACACAGGTTACTAGTTTCTTGTCAAATAACTTTGATTTCAAAGATGTTACGTTTACGTTCTCCTGACTGACTGGCTTTGTATACTTGATGTCATCCTTTATAATTTTCCTATCTAATCATTATGCTCTCAATTAACAGGTTACTTTGACTTGGAAATGTGGAGTAGGAGATAGCATATTTGAAAATGAAGCATGCTTGTACTGGAGTTTATTGTAGCAGTGAGATGTGTGTTTTGTCATGTTATTTTTTGAGAGACTTACACTAGCACTGTCTTCATTTTTCTTCACAGGATTCAGTTCCATATGCTAAAAACACCGTTTATGACTAAGCTCATGTTATGAAGACCTACTCTGAAATTAACTGGTAAAAACCAAGGATATGCAGCTGTCTTAAACTAGAAGCACATTAAAAATAATAAAATTCAACAACAACAACAAAAAAACCAAAACAGTGCAATGCCCTCCATCTTAGTTTTTGCTAAACAGTAATTCATTCTTTAAAATCACTAACCTAAGTATTTTCTGTCTCTGCTTCCACCAGCCATTTCTATACTTCCAAGCCCTTTTTTTTCCAAGAAGCAAGTGTATCCTCATTTATTAGAAGCAGTTTTTATTAGGGAAAGATTACTGCAGAACAAAGAAAATATGGCATAGGGTCACAACCTAAAACCTTTAAGTTAAAACCTTAAAGTAAAGCAGAATGTAGTGTTACATTACCAGAAAGTGAGATGCAGTGCATAATTTGGGAAATACGTCACATTAACATAGCGTTTAGTTTGAAACAAGTGTCAAACCATCATATAACTTTTCTAAGATATGCAGCCACCATTAGGATTACAAAAGGTAAGTTTTGCTGATTCAAACCCAAACATTTCTCTTAAATTTGTCATTGCGTTCACTTGCTAACATATGTTATGTAATAAGCTGTTTAGAGGTTACCTTGAACTGATAGAAACTAATACATAACCCCCCACTGACTTCATTAACATTAATAGAAGACAGGATAAGTAAGAATGAAAAGAATGGGAAGGAGTCCAAGGCTGTGGACAAAAACATATTTGAAACAGATCAAAAATTCAGGCTTAGGGTGTAATCCAAAGAGGCTGAGGAAGAAAATCCTTGTGAGGAAAGATTCTCATTACTATCTTCTGTTATCTGCTGTATGGGCTGGTTTGTTTGTTTGTTCTGCATCTTCATCTGAAACATCTTGTGCAAGTCATTATCAGAAATATTGAGACTACATGTACTCATATTGATGGTCAGGGAAAAAATGGACTTTTCCCTGACTATTCTCCACTTGATTCACTTACTATAAAGGATGATTTAAAAAAAAAAAAAAATATATATATATATATTTAAACTTAAGAGCAGTACAATGTCAGTTATTGCAACATATTGCAGAAATTTTCCAGTTCTAACAGCAGTGATACCCACTACAAAGGATTTGTTCTACAGCTGATGCAGCAGTGCCCATTAACGTAAGTAAAAAAGGTGAGGTTTGACTGGCTAGTCCACAAAGGAAGAGATAGTTGACACAAATAAGTTATATTAATTAATTTTGTAGTATTTGTAGTATTCCTATACATTATATCTCATGTGCAATAACACAAAAAATTAACCTTACAGGTTTTCAAGTAGATCTCCCTTACCACTTCTGAGCTTTCTCCTTTTCATTTGTATGTATTACTATTTCCCTGACAGTTGACATATATGAATTGTTGGTAGAGAATACATTAGAATACTGTTCAGCAATAATGTGGCCATTGCTGAAGTTAGAGAGACCTTTGTGTGTTTCTTATTTCCACAGCATCAAAAGTCTGGAGGAAGCATGTGGGGCTCAGAAAAATTCTGAACAATTCCATTTACTAATGATATATAAGAGATACAGTATCTAAATATGTAAACATCAGGTTGCTCTGGGGGCTTCTAATATAGACCATTTAAAGAGGTCCCAAGTTATTTGAAGGGATACTATCTCTATGTACTAAAAGTAGATTTTTAAATTGTATAATGAGGGCATGAATAACCTTCAAGGCTCCAGCATTATAACTTGTTGCACAGTTTTGGATTTACAGAGACTTCTTGAAGGCAGATTTCTTTATATTGTCAATATCAAAATGAATTTACCACACTTTCCTACATGCATAAGATAATGCAAAACCCATGTTCTTTAGCAGTAGCTCAAGAATTCTATCAAATTTAAGCTTTTCTTCAACAGTTTGTGACATGGACCAGCTTCATCCTGGAATAAAATTCCTCCCAAGATTCTGGGAAAGTACCCCTTCTGGGCATAGTGTCAGCTTCCTCCTTGCACCAGGTGGAAATTCCACCTCACATGTCCACAAGAACTTAGACTTCTAGGTTTCTTCAAATTGCTCCTGCACTCTTTTACCTTTTGTTCAGATATCAGAGGAAGCTTGAAAACTTATTTGTCCTTCTCTAATAACTTAATCTGTTTGGAAAAAGTGGGCGATCATGAAATGGTTAATTGCACTAATGGTACAGTATTGTCTTCTTTTTCTTACCTTCTGTGGATGCTTCCTACTTACTTTCTGGGCATGGGGAAAGACGTAATCTGCTCTCTCTACCGGTGCTTAAATGTGCAAAACCAACAATCTCCACAAGCAGATTTCTGCATGTTCTGCATGAATATTCTCATAATATGAACCTTACGTAAGTTAGATTGCTGCAGATACCAGACTGTTGGTCTGTTGTTTTAAATGTGTTTTAGAATCTTCCATCATATCATGAAATCATAGAATGGCTTGGATTGTAAGAGACCTCAAAGTTCATCTAGTTTCAACTCCCTGTCGCAGGCAAGGTTGCCAGCCACTAAATCAAGAACTAGGTTAGTTTGCCCAGGGCTCCATGTAACCTTGAACAGCCCCAGAGATGGGGAATCCACAGCTTCACAGGGCAACCTGTTCCAGCACATCAAGTTCTGGCACCTCCCTTGTACTGGTTGGAAAGCAGAATAGAAAGTAACACTACAGTTTTCAAACACGGTAGTGGCACTTCCTGCTAAAATTCAATCTTTTTTTTCAAACGTGTTCTGTCTTTCTAAGTCATAAATGTGTATGGTGTTTTTGTTTGTTTGTTTGTTTGTTTTTTTAAATTGAAGTAATAAATTGAAAATATTGAGAGTAAAAAAATGCATAGTAAGCTGAAATGGAAATAAAGCTGTTATAAAAAAAAAAAAAAAAAGAAAAAACTGTGAAAGTGTGTTCTTTATTTTCTAATACTAGTAAAAGTCCGAGGAGTTTGGATGTTACTACTGTTTACAGTTTAGCATTTTATTAATGAATGATTTGTGTTTGCCAGAGAGGCTCTCTCCTGTGTTGTCTTTATTGCTCCTAGAGACTGGGAGCTGAATGGCAATGGTTCTTGTGCTAGTCTTAGCCAGCAGTTGAGATGCTGCAGGTTGCTTCCACTTGGAGAACCAGATGATGGCTTGTTCACTTGCGCCCTGTGCCTTTCAAGCAATATATGTACAACTGTATTTTTCTGAACTTACCAGGAGACAGGAAATAGTTTCCATGCTCACAGTTTCACATCCCCAGTGGACATCATTTACAGACATGCACAGACATACGCAAACAATCATATGCTCTTGTTACTTGTATGGAAAGGAGGGCTTATTGTCATCCATAGCCCCTGCTGTCACAGGCCAAATGTTTCCTATAATAAATTCCATAGAATGTCTCCTTCCCTGCTGCTTTTTGTCTATTTCCCTCAAATGTACAAAGCTACCCCACAGCCAAATCTCAGCCCTTCTGGATTCAGACCAGATTGTTCTGTTTCCACTCCATTCCTGCACTGGTGGATCATTTGAGCAGTGAATTCAGGTTTTAAAAAAAAAAAAAAAAAAAAAGTTTTTTTTTTTGTTGTTGTTGTTTCAATAGGATGTAGACCTTTTTTAGTATCACATGTTATTACAACTTGCTATCTGAGCAGAAATAAAAATGCACAGCATGTCTTATTCCCAGTGTGTAATCCATCATTCTGAAACTACTTCCAAACATCTTCTTCTGTGCTTAACAGTGCAATTTAAGGCAATGGTCCAACAGAGTGCTGGCTCTAGAGGAGAACCCTTTTTTTGCTAGTTAGCTCCCATGTCTTGCGTGAACATCATGCTCACCTGGCTGCATGGCACACCAGCTAACTCACTGGTACCTGGACAGAAAACCAGTCACTTTTTTTTTTTTTTTTTAATATATTTCTTTTTTATCTTTCAAAGTTTTCTGTTTGGAAACGTGAAACAGCTTATAAAGGAGTATCTATGCTACCACATAAAATAGGTCAAGGAGAATTCTTTGGCCCTCAGGTCAGTCAGCATACAGTCCAAATCCATACAGGTGAGTCTTTATTATCCCTTTCTGTCCATAATGCTGTATACTGACAGTAAGCTACAGTTCCATTCAGATGGTGTTAGTGCCTATGTAAGCACTTATCTGTTTCAGTGCAAGTTTGGTCAGGTTAGCCTGGATATAGCAGCACATCTATATGCTGTGATACTGGCCTTGACATTTATCCATGCTCAGCAGAATGAAGTATGCCAATAAAATAGCTTTTTTTTACCTTGGCTATAATTGCAATATATTAACATTTATTGAAACAGCCATGCTAAATTACCATGATTGTTGTATGTTTTATTTTTTAAATCCAAATCAAGTTATCTATGTCAGCAAAAGATTTTAAATTTAAATTGAGACTCAGACTTATCTGCGCATTATTCAGGTCACATTTTCATTTCTTTCTTAATCACATAAAATCATAAACCTTAAAAAGCAGAATCACAGGAGTACAAGCTGCATTTTCTACTTCAGATTACTCAAAAGTCATGCTACCTTTCTGCTTTGACACACTGATGGTTCCTAGTCTTATCCTTGCCATTTCTATATATTCAATTTATGGAACTCTAGAGGTAAGAACACACTTTTATACCTCCTTTACAGGGAGTCAAATATAGGCACAGTTGTGAAAGACCATAAACCATCTGTAACAAAGGATTCTCACTACCTGAAATAAGGAACTGCTTCTCCATATTACAGCATTTGCCACTGATTGTTGACTTAAGGAGAATCCTCTGTGTTCTGATTTCAAGGATTAACCACATGTGCAAGTGTCTGTTCATAATTAACTCCCCAGACTTCTTCTGAAGTTCAGATAGTTGTCAACTGTTCCTCTGTGAATCCATCAAATACTCCATTCAAGGTTGGTTTCTGTGTTTTTCATTTTGTTTGTTGATTTTTCATTTGTATTGATAAAAAGAGGCATATTGTGTTCTGGACATCATATCTTCTAAAAATTGTTCAACTCTTTGCTGACATAAGGAGAATCCACTGACCTGTCAGAGCTATGGTTCTGCTTCCAGCATGAGTACAGAAGCTCTTCTTCCCATGATAAAACAGCACCAGCCATGCACATGAAAAATACAGGCTTTCAAACAAAAGTTTCCAGACTGTACAAGTGCCACTATGAATGGACACATACTCTATAGTACTCTATACAGTGACTATGGTAACTAGATTTTCTTCTGCTTCCAGTATACAAATTCCAGAGAAGCTGGCAAAGTGAAGGGGTCTCAGTTCAAACCCTGATGTACATGGATTAGCTGAGACCTATATCACCAGTATCTGTAGCACACCTGCATCAATCATTATCTGGGGAATCTACCCAGCTCTTCCTGCCATGATTCATGATTCTTCTCTCTTTTTCCAGAGAATTTTTCTCCAGTCTCTACCCCTGCTCTGCCTTTGCCAGGCATCCTGTGACTCTTTTGCCCTGGTCATGAGATTCCTCAGAAAGCAGAGCTTCCAAACACTCTTGTAGCAACCATACACCAAGTTAAGGAGCTACAGTTTCAGAGCGCTAGCAATGAAATATGCTTGCTTGATGTTGGAAATACACCTCCTACTTCACAGAAACAAAAACTGTGGATTGTCACATTTAACATGCCAGACTGTTTTGATTCCAAGAGCTGAAAAGCAGAAAATGATTCTGCTGAAGGCAGCCTCAGCCTGAGCCATGCCAAACTTTTCTTTGGGAGTGGAGGGAACCTAGGGAAGTGAGACTGAGGAAAAACAACAAAAAGCAGCGGCCAGCAGTTTACCTCTCAACAGGTTGCTCAGATCACTTTTGTTAGTTTCTTGTTTTCTTCTGTTCTCCTTTCTGTAAATGTTAAGTGCTGCATCCAGAAGTGTATTCTGAATCTGCACAGCAGGGGGAAGTACTGCAAGGTTCAGACAGGAGCTTTGTACCCTGCTGCCTAACAGATACCTCCTTCCTCAAAGGAATGTCACCTGTTCCAGAAGAAAGAACCAGGTCAAATCAGTAGCCACCAATGTTATATGTAACACAGATTCATATATCTGCTATTAAGAAGGGAGTAGTTATTCTCTCACCTGTTTTACTTCTTTTCTGCCCAGTGGACTTCTTTTAAGCAGGTACTATCATGCAACTGATGTCTGCCAGCTCTACTCAATGAGCAGAAATACAGGTTTTTTCTAGCTCTAGCTGCAAAGCTGGATAATAAAATTGCATGTATGTTTCCCCCCTTTTTTAATGCTGGACCTTCATCCTGTTTGGTTGCTTATGCCACGTGACCTGGAAAACGATAAGCTGAGCAAACTGCTCAGAACTCAGTGTTCAGTATTTTTATGATTTTATTCAAAATAGCGGTACTTGCTATTCTTTCAAATACAACTAGGATTTGGCTATGTTCACCTGGCTGATTTTCAGAATGTTGAGGTAATATGTAGCGGTATGTATTACATTCAGCTTTGCAAATCAGGAGCAGACCTTTAAGGGGAAACAATGTTAAGTGCAGGTGAATTGTAAGGAACCCTTGAGAACAAACATTTTACAGAATCATTTATTGCACAAGAACTGAGATTCTAGTAATTTGTGGTTATGTGGGAAATTCACCATGGACTACTCTTTAAGATTCAAAATCTTTCAAATCCATGCTGGGATCTGAAGAACTCAACAGTGTAGAAAGCTGAGTGATACACAATCCTGAGATAGTAGTCACTGTGTGTCATTTCAGCTGTTACACACCTGAGTAAAATTTGTTTTCTTCTGTTACTAATTGGTGCCACTAAGCATTGTAGTGTTCATAGAGGTTCCAGTGACAATGTGGAGATGGAGTTTTGAATTTATTTTTTTTCTTTATGGTGTCAGAGGGAGTAAAATAAAATTCTGGGTCTATGTTTGAAAACAGTCTCAGTTTTAAGTTCAACCCAGCTGTACCCTGAGGCTGAAACATGTCCATGTTTTGGCAGCAGAGAAGACTACCATATGTTGCAGTGATAAAAAAATTACACTGATGCCAATCTCTAAAGTCAGACATAAAAAAAATATCTAAGAGAGTATACTTGCAGCAATATAATTAATATAATATATTAAATATATATGAAGCATAAAAAAAGCATAACAAGTCTATATTTAAGGATCATTTTTCTGTCTCTAACAGTCATGCACTTTATAGATACTACAAGCTGCAATTCACTATTGTTCTTGAAAGAAGGATATAATCCATAAATCCATTCCATTTCTCTGTTACACAGAATTGCTTGCTGTCTAGCTCCCAGCTTTCAACAGCCACAGCGCAATTCCACTCTTTGAGTAAGTTCTTACATATTGACTTGCTTTTAGTGAGTACATACTGGGCATCAATAAGATTCTTTTTTTATCAGCCATTCACATCAGGCCTCTAAATGAGAGCATGGATGTGGAGCTCCTGAACATGGCTGGCAGGAACATGACACATTCTTTCTTTTTTTAAGGTCATTATAGAGTCTTGGTTTACAGCTCTCACAGGTGACATGGCTTTTAAAATTGCCAATTAGCTTGTTTCAAAACCAGCAATATATCAACTGTCTTTGATCAGAAAAAGACTATTTGTGCATATTGACATGCATATAATAGAATCTACTATAAGATCTGTTATAGGATATATATAGGATGCGGGAGTTCCAAACCACACCTACTACAACTTAATGTAGAAGAAAATATCCAGTGCAAAATACTGATCTCAAGTATAAATCTTGTTTTCTGTTGTAAACATGGAAGCTGCCATTTCTCATTGCTGAAAGAGGGCTGCTGATGATCCATAATGCTCACTGGCTAGGAAGCTTTAAATTCACTCCATTTAGCAGTATTCTGAAACTTGTTTGTGAGATTGTTAAGTTGCTGAGAATAGACAGTGGGTTCCACCAGCATTTTCTTGTTTTGGCCATTTATGTCCTTGAGCCATAGAAATAAATTATCGAGAGAAAATAAATTTGTTTTGAAGCAGAAGTTTGTGTTTTCTCTATATACAACTTTTCCTTTTCCACTTCTTCTCTTAAATTCTCACTGTATTTTTAAGCAGAGAAAAAAATCACTGGTTGTTTCTTCCTGTGAATTGCCAGAGTAAGGCAGAGATCTCCAAAAAAGATATTCACTCCTCTTCATGGCCCTCCCATCTCATCAGACACAGTAGAGTATTTCTTCTTGCTACTCTGAAACTGTCAGGTTAGCTCCAGAACAATTTCCACCATTGGTGTCAAGACATTTAATGCTGTTCCTAATCCACATGTATGCTCCTCAGTCATCCTCAACAACTAAGTTTTAATATCAAGTGGCAAGGCCTTAATCTGTGATATTGTTTCAGACATGTAAGAAATTTCTGAGTATAGGGAGACTGCCTATCATTTACCTTGTCACATCTGCACTGCGCAGTGCAGTAAGGTGTGATCATGGTGAAAATGGTAAGGCTCAAATTAGCCCTGGAACAAAAATAATGTTTAAACAACAGTTTTGTGTTGCACATGAGTTGACTGGCCCAGATAAGAAGTTCTGTCTTTATGACCCTGTTCTGAAAAACAAATGCTTAGTATTGCATTGCATCAATACCAATTTGCTTGAAGCTCAGAGAAACTGCATTATTGCACAAAAAGCAAAATGTACACCTGTTCATTCTCTGAACTGACCCTACAGTTTTCATTGTCTGCTCTGCAGGCTGAGGACTGTGGTATTTTAGGCTCCTTTAATGGACACCTTAAAGAATAACCATTCATCTGCCACTGGGCTTAGCTAGAGGTCAAAAGTGTTTTGGGCATTGTTAGCTAGAAAAGGTTTGGGATGCTGTGATGTGACATGCACATAAAATGTAATGTGAAAGAGTATTCTAGATAGAGATTTTGGGGATCTGCTGCTTTTCTGTTTAGAGCAGAGATCAGAAAACAGAAACTGACTCCTAAAGAAATCCAGTGGCAGGATATGAAATCTGCTCAAAGCAACTCTTGAAATAGTAAAGTGATGTTCAAGCTTGCTGAATTGTATGAGTGGCTCACTAACCGCTAGACTTCTGTTTTAACTTTCTCTCCTTTTTCTTTCTTTCTTTTTCTTAATTTCTAGTGTGTAGCTGAATGTTCTTCACTATCGTGAGACCAGTTGAAGGGCAGAAGCTCCCAACTCCTCAGTGACAGGAGGCGAGGTTGTCACTGAGCCTCACTGCAAAGCCCAGTACTACATCCCATCTGTAAATCACACCGATGCTTTACCATCCTAAACTGAATCCTGGCTCCCGGCTTTGTCCCTCTGGAAACCTTTCCAACGTTATTTCTGGTCCAAAATCCCTCTTCCCCCAGCCCCGCCATCCCGGGGGACATGCTCAGAGCTCTTCTGCAGATCGCGAGTTATTTCCCAGGCCGGCTCGGGCCTCCTCCCCGCTGCTCTCCCTCAGGACGGCCTCGGCGCGCCCTTGCCGCGGTGGGCGCCGGAGGGCGCTGGGACAGAGCGCGGTGCGAGCGCCGGGACAGGGGCACCGACGGAAGGACCAACAAGGCACAGGCCCGGCCGCTGCGCCCTGCGGCTCGTCCCCACCCCCGGCAGGTGCGGCTCAGCCGCGACGGGCTCTGCGGGGGCTCCGGGGCCGCCGCTGCGCACTGGGCGGAGCGGGGAGAGGAGGGGAAGCTGTTCAGCTCCTCCCGCTCCGCCACAGTCGCACAGCTGGGCCGGCGGCTCTGCGGCGCGGGAGCTCGTCCCTGAGGCTCGGCTGTCGGAGCGGGCTGCGGGCACCCGTCCCGAGGTGAGCCGGCGGCCGGCGCCGCTCCAGGCTGAGGCGGCGGGCAGCCAGAGCCCTCGCCGGAGCAGCCAGGGGTCGGGAGAGCGGGGAGGGTGCGTTTCGTCGTTGCTACGGAGACGGTCCGAGCGGCCGCGCCGACCCGGGCAGCAGCCGGGGGACGGCCACGGCTCGGTCGAACTCATGCGGGAGGACGCGGCCGGGGGGCGTGAAGCGGGGTCGGCTCCGGTCGCCGGGCCGAGCCGGGCTGCCGGGCTGCCGTGCTGCGGGACCGAGCTGGGCGGGAGCCACGGCTGCGGCCGCGCAGGTGGCGTGGCAGCGGCGGCTGCTAAAGCGGAGCTCCAGCGGGCGCCCGCCGGCATCTGCCGCGTTCTGCCGCCGTCCGGGCTTGCGGCCGCTCCGCCGAGCGGCGAGATCAAGCTGAAGGTCCTTGCCGGTGTTTAAATACACCAGGTCTCCCTCCCCGGAGAGGGAACTCCGCTCTTTTTCAGCTCTTGCGCTTCTGGAAGATGAAAGCTGCAGTACCAGCAGCTTCCAAGGTGTATCTGAGGTGATTAAATAACTCGGTCGGAGCGAGGAAAGGCTTGGTGCTTAGCGCCGAATTTCGCATTGGAGCAATCTCTCCAGACCGCGGCTACCTCCGGCGGTGCGTGTTGCGGAGGGCTCGGTGGGGGCTGAACTCCGCTGCCGAGCGCTCCCGGCCTGGTGGGCGGCCTGCGGCTGCTGCGAGCTGACGTGACACGCGCAGGCTGGACGGTATGGTTCCCAAGCAAGTTGGGTTAGTCCTGCGTGCATCAGCGGTAATGGCAACGCTCGTTAAAAGGTCAGAAGCAGAGCCGGCGTGAAGAATGACTGTAGCTGATCCGCTTGGATGGGACTGTTGGCAGGGGCAAGGTGTTTAACACCTTGCTGGAGGTCTTCATCCAAACCCAAAGTTTATTATTTAAGTACAGCTTGGAGAAATCGAGTGATACATGGAGCGAATAATATGGTTACCACCATTGCTTTAAAATCTCCCAATAGAGAGCTACACAGCATGATTTTGCTATGTAGCAAGGTTCACAAATGAACACAGAGAAATTTTTACTTAATGTTGGAAGCGTTTGGGGAGAAATGCTTTCATCTTTTGTCTGCATTCCTGAATGTGAATAATTTGACAGAATCTGTACAGCGCTATGCCGTGATTATGTCTGAAGTGCTAAGCGAGGTACGGTTTGTGTGAGAAACTGTTGTGGAATAATAAGCTCTTGCTTTAGTAGGTCACTAAAAATAATGCAGTCACACCAATTAACACCTCTTCAGCATAAGATTTTTTTTTTTTAAGATACAGTATTTAGAAAAATACCATTAACAATGGGATTTGTCGTGCATGTGAGCAAAAGTCTCCAATTTTTCCTGTATAAGCATGCATGGAGAAAATGTACATTTGGGCAGTTGTGGGGAATATAGTTCTTGTAATACTTAAAAGGGAGGCAGTAGAGAGGAAAAAGAGGTGTCTAGGTTTCTTCAAAAATGAGCCAGTTTGATTTGCTGATATATCTTGCATTCAATTCCATGACCAAGCAGGTACTTCTAAGAAAGGGAATTTTGGTATAGAAATTGATGTGCTGTGTTTAATGCTTAACAAATTAGGATGGTATAGGAAAAACACAGGATATCTTACTAAGCATTTTCTTTGTTGTCGGAAAGCCATATGATATTCTAAAAGTAAAAATATCTATGTAAACAAAAAAAAAAATCTGGAAGTTTTGCGTTTGTTTTCAGTTTCTTGTTTTCTTGTTGTTATGTTTTATTGGTGTTTTTTTTGTTTGTTTGTTTTTGTTTTTTTAGCACAAGCTCAGAAGTGTCTGAAATTGAAATTGGCAAAACGTAATTGGAAAATGTACAGTTTTTTCTCAGCTGACAAACTCACGATTTCTTGGCATCCACAAACTGAGCCATGATCTCACTTCAGTCTGTCTTCTTCGTAAGGATGTGAGCAACAAAGCTTGAGGTGGCAATCCCTGTTAAAAGGTCTGTGTATTCCCTACATTAATGAGTGAATTTGGCTCAAGATTGGTATTTCGAGACTCAAAAAACTCAGCATCGGAGAAGTTGGGTGTTTTTTTGTTTTTGTTTTGTTTTTCTCCCTCCCTTTGATCACTCCATTAATAATGAGGGGACCAGTGTACTTAGAGTTCACCTGAACTACCTATGGAAAAGTTTAGTTGAGACATCTGTAGCAGGTGGGAATTTAGGCTTGTATAGGCCTGTTCTGCAGGGGGTACTTGCAGAGTTAGGTGAGCTGGGTTTGACCAGGGAGAATACGTTTATTTTAAAATTACTTTTTTTCTTAGTTTTTTGGATTCAGAATGTGTTGCTTCTGCCTGAAAATTAGATATGGGTAAAACATAACTTCTATGACACAGCTAAAAGGAGTCTACTCAGTATGAAGTTCATAGCACTGCTGTGGTGTTTTTGATTGATTCTGCTTAGCAGAGTGTGATTGACTTAATGGTCACAGTAGTACAGGGAAATTATTATAAATTGGACGAGAAATTAGAATTGGATGAAGTGAGAAATGAAATAAATTTAAATGCTTAGCTAAGAACAGTTGGCAGTGTTATCAGGAGAAATTAACCAAACGTGACTGTCATCCACTGTCATTATGCTCACCTATGGTAGCCACGTCATCGTTCGCTTTATTTCTTTTTAGTATAAAAAATTATTCTTCTTATATCTCATCCACCTAAGACTTCTGTATGTCATCTGCCAGTGTGCTGTGCACTCTTGGACCTTCAATTAATCCAGAACTGATAGGGAAAGGGGGAAAAAAAAGAAGCAAAACAAAAATATGCCTTGGTTGAGTGTTTGTAGCGCAGTTCTTTGGAGACAGAGGAACAGTGTCGAAAGATAGGAAGTTACAGAAGTGTGATTTTAATGATGTATTTATTTATTTCCTCTCCACAAAAAGTACTACTTGGTTGTCGTGGTATATCTTCCCCGGTTTCCTGATCTGAGATGTATCTATTACAGTGAAAGATTCATAAAATCCTTGAAACAGCAAGTTGTGTTCTAACTTGGATGGCATTTTTACTGCTTCAGATCAAATTAGGGTTGATGCTACTTGTCTCATTCCATATGCTTCTGCAATTGGAAGAGACTGTGCTTGTAAGTGGGATTCTTAATTTTCTAGGCTTTTAGTAACTTGACTTCACAGGAAACTTAGAAATTATGCTATCAAATTTTGATCTTTGAGAGTAGAGAGCAGATACTTCTCATGGTTCTATTTTTTTTTATTAAAAAAAAAAAAAGTATGTTGTCTCATGGATGCGATTTGCCTCTGATTAAATTTTGGGCTCGAAACAGTTTCTGTCTGTAATTTGAGAATAAACACGTTTAAGAGAGAATCTCATGAGGGATACTCCTGATGAATCTGTGGAGAAATTCCAGGGACTCCAGGAAAGATCAGGAGGCAGTTTCGGGACTAGAAAATGGAGCAGTGATGGTGGAGACTTTGAACTGGGAGACAAGGAGAGTCTAGAAACTTCTGACCCTAGCATGTTTCCACTTGGATCAGCCACTCTGGATCAGCCTGGCTTTTGTAAGGAGGGAAACATCTCATACAGGCCAGAGAAGGAGCTGCAAAATGTTGGGGATGGGTGCTAGCCTACAGTCCTTGTGATCTTCAGCACCCATTGGAGAACTTTGTGCAGTCAGCTGAATTACCTTGCCAGGAGTGGAACTGGAAGAATGCTTTATCAAGCTTTTATCAGATTTGTATCTTAATTGCTCTTTCAGCTATGGAAAAACTTGGATGTAGAAAAGCTTTGATGCTGCTGGTAAGTCCCTTACCAGACTTTGTGTGAACCATCCATGCTTGGCTACCTTCTGGGAAGGAGTTTCATATACACAGGATGGATGAGCTGAAATACCTTCTATGCTCCATGCTGTCAGTAGACAGCTAAGTCACTCAAAGGGCAGATACCCTGTGGGATCGGGCAGTATTGTTGTCTGCATATGTATGCCTACATTGCTTTCTCTTCAAAACTATCTTTCTCAAATGGCTGAAGAAAGGAAAGGTGTCATTTCAAATAAGTCCTGGTAGTGAACGGCATGCAAATTCCCTTCACTTTCATGTGGATACAAAGTTATCCACTTTCTTATCAGCAGTCAGAGATCTCTCTGTATTGAGAAAGCAACAAAATAAAGTTATGAGAAAATAAATCAGAGGATTTCAGAACATCAGTAACATTTGGAACTGTATGATTCTTTGTAGTAGGTGACTACTCTGAACAATTATGTAAATTGAGAATGTGTTTTGCCAAAAGTTCTGTAGCAATATGCTGCAGTAATGTTGAAGAACTTTAATTATAGGAGAATGAGCTTTATAGGGAGATAAGTGCTGTAAATATTTTGATTCATCAGTACTTAGAAGTTATGGTTATTCTGCAGTGTCTCTTTTTTGCAACCATCTGTCTTTATTTTCCCGACAAGGATGATATTATAGTGGTGGTTTTTGACAGTGTAGAAGATGTGATGTTGCAGCCTAATTTACTGTTAGTTTTTTTTTGTTTTTTTGTCTGAATGTTGTGCTTACTCAGGATGTGTCCTAAGAATGTGTACGTGTACTCTTTTCCCCCGTTGCCTAAACCCCATCCTTAATTTTTTTAACCTATTTGTGCCTACCTTCTCCTTTAACTGTTCAATAGGAATATGCTTCAAAAAATTTTCAGCATCAGTATTTTGGGCAACAGGGGGATTTTCCTTTCAAGGTATCATATCTAAGAATGGCTGAGATCTATTTCTGTTGTCTTGGTAAGATTTGATTTATATCCTGTATGGGTTTAGAACAAACAAAAAAAATAAAAGACCCACCAGAAAACCTGGCAGGTTAAGTGAAAACAACATTGCTTAGATTAATAATGCATTCTGAAGTGGACATGAGCAAGCTTATGGCCTTATTATGTCTGAAACATTTTCCATCAGGGTTCACTTCAGGTTAAATAAAGTACATAAAAAGGGCTACTGCCCTTTGTAAGCTAAACTGGAACTCTACCTGCCAAATCGAGACACAACAGATAAACACTGATGGTTGAAAGATGTCATCAGAATATATAGGATGCATTCTTTCCAAGTTTTGTTTTGAAATTCTGTTCTCTAAAATTAATAGCAAGTTTTTTTTGTTTTTTTTTTTTAGAATGTATATGTATAAATTACATTTATATGTGTATATTTTAAATCTATTTTTTCCCAAATTATAAGTAGAGAGTGGTTTTGAATGTATATCTTTTTCTATCTAGCACAGGATTTACAATGGTATCTTCAAATCAGTAACAGACAGTCAGAGGCTCAGTCCATGAGGGAATGCACCTTTTGCTTGTTTTTTGTCTTTTCTGTATTATATTTAGTTTTGAAAGCCCTCTTTCAGTCAAAGTGACCTTTATTTTAGTTGCATTAAAAAAAAAAAAAAGAAAAAGAACTGAGGTGATGTTTCTGGAAAAGTACAGTGACTTTGACTTCAGCAAGCTGTGGAGATCAAACGAGATCTCAAAAGCTAAAAGCTGAGCTTCTTTAGTGGGATAATAGTGTCTGTGTTGGGGATGTATTCCTTAGCTGAACTTTCTTTTCATTCTTCTTCTCCATTAGCAGAAAGCCCAGACAAACAAACAGGAAGGGAGCAGGGCTCCTTTCTGGCAAATCTTAGTGCATCAGAACTGCAGAGCGTGCTAAAAGCTTGCTATACCCCCACTGAGCTTCCCACCTTCAGTGAGGTTACATTAAAACATGCCCCTCATCTTTTGTGGTTTGTGGTGAGTTTTGCATGCAAGTACATCTGCTATATTGGCTCGCGAGAAAGCGCACAGGAAACTGAATGATGTAATACAGCTGTGAAATCTCATGCATCTTCTTTTAGTGCATGGGTTTTCATCTTCCTTACAGGGTCACAGTTAGAAGCAGGAAAAAAACCCTAAAAGTTGCTGAAAAGTAGGAAAGAACTGAGTGTTCTTTGCATGCATACTTATGGAGGATGACTATGAATGGAGAAATAGAAATGGGAGTGCATTTTTACAGCAAATAAATCAAACTGTAAAATGTGGGCAAGTCCAGCCATCTGATACATGCAGTTCTCTTGTACCAGCGTGACTGGACCCTCAAGGATGTATGCTGTTTGGATGCAAATGAGAGACACACTGAATATGAGAACAACTCATGCACAAAACTAGCACAGTACATACTTTCGCAGCTTCATATTTCCACAGTGTTCTGAGTCTGTCATAGTGCTCTGAACTATCTGTAAGGGTGGAAAGCTGTTAGACAAACTGAATTTATCGTATCTTCTATTTATAAATAACTGTTGTACGCTGGGCTTATACTGATTTAGTGATGCTGTTGAGTAAGTGAAAATAATTAAGGATGTAACACAGGCATATCCAACCTGCAGGCCACATGCAGCCCTGCCTAGCCTGTCCTGCTGCCCCCTGCCCCATACCATCATGGAGGTGGCTTGGTCCTGCTGAGTGGCCCTGCCCCCAGGCAAACATGCTTTGCTGAGCAACAACCAAACACCAAACATTTGGCCCCATCTGAGCTGAAACCAGAGCGCATGGAGGGCACAGTGCAGTGCTAACTAAAGTTATGACAAATAAGTTTATGGAACTTGATACATTGGCTAAGCGTTGTCTGGTGAAAAGCAAAAAATATGCTGCCGTGCTTTCTGTTTTGGTAAAGGAATTTGAGAAAGGTTTCAAGATTGCAAAAAAATTATCAAATTTTTGGTATATTTGCAACTCTGTTTTCAGTTGACATGAATACTTGCCAGTTTTCAAATGGAATGTATGGAGTTGTGATCAAAAACCCGATCAAGTCTCTTTATCAGACTTTTATAAGCTTTATCTTACTGGAGACATATATCTTATTTCACAGTCAGGTGTCAAGGATGAAGCACAGAAAGAATAAGATTTCATTTAAAATGTCTGATGGACACCTTGAGAGCTCACTAAGAACTGCAACCACTGCTGTCAAACCAGCCTGATGCATCTTTAGCTTCACAAAAACAGTCACTGGTTTTATGCTTTTGTTTCTCTCATTTTTATATGTTTTAATTTAAAAACATTAAAAATCAAGTTTTGTAACTTTTATACATTAAATATAATATATTATGAGAGCTGCTCTGAAAGTAATGCCTTCTATTATATGATTTTGGTCCATGATATCAGAGGTGGATGTTGGTGGTATGACTATAGGAGCTGAACCTTCTCACCAATATCCCATTACATTTTGTTGCCGCATGACAGATGGCAGCAGAGGGACGGTGAAAAAATGGAGTCTGACATGAAAGAGTGTATGAAGCAAAGGTGAGCAATTGAATTCCTCCTTCTGGGAAAAATTGCACCCACTGGCACTCGTTGATGGTTATGGAGACTGAAGACTGAATGTGAGAACAGTGAGGCTATGGGTGGTGTGTTTCAGCAATGGTGACAACAACCATGGGTTACTTCTTCTGGTACAGACTGTTCCGAGCACTCTTGTTCATTGCTAGTAAAAATGCATGGCTAATGGTGGTGACTGTGATGAAAGAGTGTTTTGTAGTTGAGAATTTGCTCTATCAAACAGTGTTGTGCTCTTTGCGTCTGTTGTAGTTTCCATGGAGATAAATAGGAGGCATTACTTTTGGAGCAGACTTTGTAGACATAGCCCTAGACAATTTCTCTTCACTCAGTGCAGCCCAGGCAAGCCAAAAGATTGGACACCCACGCTCTAACAGCTGGGCCTTGTCAATTGTAATTTTCCAATTCAAGACAAAAACCTCCAACTTTTCACCTATTTTGATTTGCATAGCACAGCTGGTGGAGCAGATTCATTATTTTTTTTAATAATAGGTCATATGACCACAGTGACCTAATGATAGGGGAAGGGTAGAAGGGAATTGTTTGAATATAACTGAATATAATTTTTGGGAAGGAGTAGTAAGGACTAGGCCTCCAGGCAGTGTTTCTTTTGCTTAGAACTGATGAGGTCACAGGAATCTAAACATGTGTTTGTTTCTTTACTAATTATATTTCTGATCCCAGTTATTACTCAAAGATTAATAAATGTTAGAGTTGATCTCTTTAGGATTTTCTTCCTTAAAATGGAGGCTTTTCTTCAAATAAGTGTATCAAATTGAAAGGGATGGGGAAACACTGAAGAAAATCTTGAGCTGTAATTTGCAGCCTTTTATCTGAAGAAGAAAACAATACAACCCAGCCCCAAAGCAAACAAAAAAAAAAAACTCACTATCTGTTCTCAGTTGAGATTGCTTTCTGTCTGTGTGTCTGTATGATACACACATTTTGAAACTGTCAGAAGAAATGGAGTTTCTCACAACATTTAAATGAATGGATTTGTGATCCCTTATGCTCCTTGTCTGGATAGACGGATGACAACTGGATAGAAGTTGTGAATTAGTCTGTCCTTATATTTCTATCATGGTTTGGTACGAAACGTTCTGCAGCAATACCAGCGTAAGGTACCCTCAATCTTCTGTTGTGCATGGTTGTGGAGGTGTGTTGCAGAGTAGATCACCAGCTCTCCTCTTAAAGTTGACCAGTGTTGTGATCAGCTTTGAGAAAAAAAAATCAAAAATTTAATATTAGCCTCAGATAATTGTTTATATATTTCTAAGTCAGACCAGGCAAGAGAAGGAAGTGCAGGGCAACTGCTTTGCCCAGGAATTAATATATAGAGACTTGACAGTGTGTGGGACTCCAGGTGCTTGATGTTCTTTTATGCACTAAGGCTAAAAGCTGTTAAAGGTCATGTTTTATTTTTTTGCACTGAATTGAAGTAAGCCAGTGTTTTTGCTGCTGCTTACCGTAAATAAACGGAAGAGTGTTTGGGAGTCCTGACCAGCTTTTGTGTAGGAGAGCGCAATCATAACAAACTGCTTCTGTGAGAAACTGAAAACAAATAAAAGATGAGCTGTTATCCCTGGTTTACAAATGCAGTAGAGATGCTGCTTGAAGAGTAGCGAGTTATTTTAAAACATGGAAGCCTGTTGTTTGCAAACCTGGGATGAATTTTGATAACACTTTGTGTTCTCCTGGTTTTGGTCTTCAGAAGATCTCAGCAAAGCCGGCGCAATGATTTCAACCAACTGGACTCAGAAAAGAGAGAAAATCTAAGTATTGCATTTAGCACTGCCAGAAGTTTTCTGACTCTCCCCAAGGAATTTGCAAGAATACCGTAACACTTCCTCTATGTTTCTAAGAGTGTTACTAACCATTCACAGTGCAGCAGTCAGCTGTAGCAAAAAAAAACCCCTTTCCCCTAACATTAGCCTAGGTACAAGGAGAACTCAGAGGACTTAAAATCAATGAGATTTCCTACACCTTTGAAATTATTTTTTGTATTATTTTTTTTTTTGTTGTTCTTGGCATATTTCAAACTTTCGTTATTTTCAGTCCAACATTACACAGATGATGGGTAGGCATTATTAAGACTAGCAGAATATTTTCAGTTGTGTGGCCAAATGTTGAATTTGTGCATTAGTGAGAGGTGGTGGTTGTTGTTGTTAAGGTATTAGTTAATCAGTTGTTAAGTGACACCAAATCTCCAAATCACTGTTCCACTTTTTACTTTGTTTCTACTTTTTATGTTTTTATTTTTACTTTACCTTTTGTGACTGAGTAATGTCTGAATATTATGGTAGATAATAATTCACAACTGCTGCACTTATGCAAATATATCTGTGCTCCATAAAAAGTTTCCAGCATGAAAAGGTAAAGGCTCAGACTGGAAGTGGAGCTGATAAGGTGGTAATAAACTCACACTGGAGTTGTAGCTTTTTCTTAGTTATTACCTTCACAGAGCAGAAACTTCAGCAATCCCAGAATCTTTACTGGAAATTTCCTGTTTGTGTGATTCTGCTTGTAACCAAGTGGCCTGGAAAACTGAGGCCACAAATCAAATGTTTTTGTGACTGCAGTAGTAGGAAAAAGAAACACAACCGTTTTTATGGAAGGGTTGATACTTTCCACATGTAAATATCTTTAGGACATGCAGATTGACTGTGCTGCATAGAGATATCCTCTTAGCTTTGAACAGAGTAGCAAGAGCCATGGGGTATTGTTAATATAGTGTTTTGTGCAGGTGATGTGTTGAGAAACCTTTCTGATATCTCAGCATTTGTTCAATGCAAGTGAGCTGCTGATGCTCAAAGACTTTCAGAGTAGTAAATTCCAACGCAGATTCAGGAATTTTGTTTTCTGTCTCAGGTGTGGACTTCAAAGATAATGCTTGCATAATGGTAAATAGAGGAAATACTCAAGCTCCAGCAATGTTTTTGCCTTGGATTTTGATATTTCATAAATATGTTGAGATCATATAACTTTTTACTCTAGCTAATCTGCATTTTGTACTCTTCCTGCATTGGAAGTAGGTGGCAAGAGCCTTTGTTTGTCTATCTCAGATTCATATAAACACAGAGGTAAAAACTTGCATTTGTTTTGCAACTTGTTATATTTGAAAGGCCGGTCCTAGAGGTGATGCAGCAGTTTCTGTCTGCTCACTGACTGGCAGCACTACCAGATCTAAGAGTTAGACTGTGGAGATCTTTTAAACCTATTTTTTTTTTTTCCCAATAAGTTTTTTAATATTTTAAAAAGAGCTGCCTTCTGATTAGGTAGTGTTGCCAGGTAAGAGAAGGAACTCAGCCAAACCTAGAAGTCAGCATTTTGATTACAGTGACTTTGGTCATTTGGATGCAGTCCTGCATTCAGTCCTTTTTGGCTGCATTCAGTTGTTACTGTCCAAAGATGGAAAGAAAAGGTCAAAACAAACCATTAAGTCTGTGCTTAAGATTCTGATCATGCTACTCAGTTCACTGGCAAGGTGAAGAGCAGTCTGTCCCCCCTGCAAATCCTCAGATTCAATTTTTTTTTTTTTCCAAGAGAAATCAAGCACCATTTAATTATCCAGTGCAGATCTATCTGCACTGTCCTTGGACTTGGTCATTGGAAAGAGTGGATGGGTACTTCAGGCCAACTTTATGCCAGTCAGCACCTTTTTGGCCAGTGTGTCTGTTTCCAGTTCAAGACATTGATGAATAGCTTCATTTGTTATATTATTCAATGGCTTTTAATCTCAGTGTTGCCAGCCTCAAGCATTCAAGCAATAGAATTCAATTCCCAGACATCAGTCATTAAATACATTCAGGCACTTTTCAGAATAATTAATAAGCCTGTTACACTGTTTTCAAGCTTTCCTCAGCAATCCTGAGATTCTTTGTTTGAAATGAAAGCTTCATTTCAGGTGCAGGTGTTTTGGTTTTTTTTCTTGTTGGTTTTTTTTTTTTTTTTTTTTCTTTTTTTTTCTTTTTCCCCCTTTTTCCAGGAGCTGTATTTGGTGGCAAGGAAGGAAGTAACTATGACTACTTTATTGTGACTTATTCTTACTTTAAAATGAGTATATTTTCTGTTCACCTCTTATCTTTGACTGCAGTAACATATTTTTTCTGGTGACATTATTCTTCCTACATCTGTCTGTGTCAGATTGTGCTTTAGAAGACATGTTGGCTGTAGTGAAGATGCTGTACTGTTGATTTCTCTGGAGGTAGACTGGCATTAACATATTTAAATGTTACTGTTTGCTACGGAACAAACTTACCACATAAGTAGCTTCTGTATGGATTGGGGGCCAGGAATCTGGACTCATGAAGTAGTTACTGATGAAAGAAATCTTAAATTATTGTGGTATGGTGTAGAGTTCAGAAGAATACAGTGAAATACAGCAATTCAGACTAATCTCAGGCAATTTAACTTTTATAAAGCTTATGAATTTTCTTGCATATTAAAGAAGCCATGTGAAATAGTATTCTTTTGTTGGATGCATACAGTTTGATTTGGTATTTCTTTATGAAGTAGGTTCTTTTATGTTAGAAGAAGTCGCTTTTGCTTAAATAGTTTATAACAGCTGGAATCAAATGCTTTACACTCAGGAATGATAATTAAGAAGGTAATCTCTGATCATTCTGATACGAATAACAGTATGTCTTAAATAATTTAAAAAGTTAATGTGAGATCTCTGTATGTAGCTTCCTCTGAGATTAATGTCTCTTAGACTTGTATCTCATGTAGTTTCTGTGGAAGTAAATAAAAATAACACTATATGATAGAGCAAATTCTCAGTTACAAAGCACTCTTCTCTAGCATAGTCACCACCACTAGCCATGCATTTTTGCCAGTGATGAATATGAGCCTGCATGCCATGCTTGTAAAAATGAGCACCAGCGGAGGTGAGCCACTGTTCCATGGCTGCAATGATGGCATGAAAGAAGTGACTGTGTGATAGACAGTCAGTTGTAGAAACAACCCCTTTGGAAGAGATCTTGAAAGATTATCAGGCCCAACCTTTTGTGAGAAAATCAAACCTGGATGAGATTATCCAGCACACTGTACAATTGCATCTTAAAAACCTGCAGTGATGGGGATTCTACCGTGTACTGGGGAAGGTTGTGCAGTGATTCTGCTGTTAAAAATAAATAAATAATAAAATAAAATAAAAAATCACTCTTATATGATGATGATTAGTTGTAGCCATTGGCCCTTGCCTTTGCCATGCAGTTCCTTGTGAAGAGACAGCCTTTACCCTCTTTGAAGCTGTCTTTAAAGTACTAGAATACTGTAACGAGGCTCCCCATGTCTTCTTTTTATGGAAATGTGTAACTCCTTCAATTTATCCTCACAAGACAGATTCTCCATTCCTTGAATGGTTTCTGTGCCCCTCCTCAGGACCCTCTCCTGTCTGTCCAGCCCTTTTTTGAGTTGGGGTATCAGAACTGGACACAGTGCTACAGGTACAGCCTGTCAAGCCTTTAGTAGAGTGGGACGATTACATCTCAATTTCTGCTAACAGTACCCCTGTGGATGCAGCCCAGCACTTTGTTTTCCTTGCTGCAGCAGCATGCTAACCAATCATATTCAGTCTGAAGTCCACCAGGGTGCCAAGCATGGATTCTCTCCACAGAAATGCTTTTGTGGGCTCCTCTGAACTGATAGGAAGACAGTGAGTCTTCCATACTGAACTTTGACTTCTCCAAGGACTTCAGTAATGTTAAGGATGACTAGCTAACATGATAGTTGTTCATTTTAAGAAAGAAAGCTTCCTTTTTTTTTGTAAGCATTGCTATTCAAGTATTTAAATGTAAAAACTAGATTTTAGTTAGTTACTGAAGAAGCAATGTCTTAACTTGCATTTAGTGATTCCATACAATGTCCTTATAACTTTAAAAAATATATATATGTATATATACCTTTTGCTTAGGAACAAATTCTCCTAGAACCTTTTACATTATATTTTTCATATTGACAGGTATTCTGATATTGTTTCAGCAAAGCTGGGCTCCAGACATTTACAGATAATTATACTTGGCAATGCTTAGATTTTTCTAAATACAGTGGGTTTCTAATGACTGGCATCCAGCTTAGGAAGTTGAGTTGGGCATTTAGGACTATCTCCACAAATCATCTTCTGTTTGGTTCAATCCAGAAAAGGTTTTCACAGAACCTTGAGGCCTGTTGAGAATCCTAGTTCAACATCTGGGTAGTGACAGAGGCTTGAGAACAAGGATTCTCGGCAGGCTGCAAATTATCTGTCTGTGTATGAAAGAAAAACAAGATGTCTAAAATAGCTGATGCAAAAAGTCTAAGGTGTGCCTTACTCTTTTGGAAGTAAGCAATTAACTACAGCTTTCTAAGTCTTTCAAAGGTGCCTAGATTCACAGAGCCCTTGTGAACACAGGCAGCAATTTACATCAGAAAACAAGTGATGTACTTCTTTCTTTTAAATTTCAGCTTCTCTATTTTTTAACAAGCAATTTAAAAAAGATCTAAGAGCTGTTGCTACAGCACTCGGCTAATAATTGATCTGGGTTCGGTCATCCATGATGAGGATTCAAAACTGTTCCTATGAAGAGTAAAAATAATTATAGAATTACAAAATATTCAGAGTTAGAAGGAATCCACAAGTATTATTGAATCCAGCTCCTGGTTCTGCACAGGACAACTCAAACTCTATGGCTGACTGCATTATCCAAATACTTCTTCAACTCTGGCAACTCAAGGTTGTGATACTGCTGTGGGCAGCCCATTCCATGCCCACCACCCTCTGGTGCAGAACCTTTCCTTATCTCCCATCTGCCCCTCCCCTTACACAACTCCGTGCTGTTTCCCTGGGTCCTGTCACTGTCCCTCTGCTCCCTGTGAGGAGCTGCAGTCACCATGAGGCCTCCCCTCAGCCTCCTCTGCTCTGTGCTGAACAAACCAAAGGACCTCAGCCACTCCTCTAGACCTTTCCCTATCTTCATTGCCCTCCCTTGAAAGCTCTCTAATAGTTTTATGTCCACTTATATGGTGGTATCCATAGCTGCATACAGTTCTTAAGGTCCACAGCAGTGCAGAGCAGGATGATCACTTCCTTGACTGGCTGGGAGTTTTAAGCCTGATGCTGATATGTTTTACTATCCCTCTGTGAGTGCACTCTTGGGTCAGAAGGAAAGTAAGAGATGTTATCTATAATCCCATGATGAAGCAGTTACATTAGGGCAGGGGAACCTGGTTCTGTTCTGGGAGCTGTGCCTAAAACGTTGTATGGGCATGCTGAAGGTGGGACTGTAATACATGTTTCATGTACAGACTGGTTTACAGCTGTTAAGGAAATGGTAATTTGAGTGTATTTTTTTTCTTGTTTGGTCAGTTGAGAACAAAGTAGATAATGAAATGCAGCTCTTGAGAGGTCGCCCATTATTGTACTTCTGCATGTTCCCATTGCTGTGATGGGGTTATTGCTGACAACTGGGAGCAGATGATGCAATTCCTTGAGCTGTCAACGTGACTGGTCTTTCTTTTGGCTGCTAAATATGTTGACAATTACTAGTAGTCAGATCTGCCTTTATTTATATGGATTTTACAAAAAATCTGTTGATAGATAACAGATGGGTTCTCCTGATGCTTTCCTTTATCTTCCAAACAGATCTGTGAACCATAACATTTTCTAGTACCTTACATTATACACGTCTCAGATAAGACTTACCTGTGTTCTTTTCTGGCTTAAAGTTATATAGGTAGCAGGGACTGTGCAAACACGTCAGTGAGCGTGAAAAATAGTGATCTATAGCAAAAGAGTAGTGTAGATGATGGAGAATCTACCTTTTGTAAAAAATAGATGTTTTTTTTCATCTGCAGAAAGCAGTGTAAGGTGATGGGTTGGAAGAAACCATCTGCGAGTGAGATGACAAGTAAGGCAGACATCTCTGACCTGCACCCTGGGCCACGTGTGGCCTGGCACAGCTCACAATACAGCCACCCCCTGCCCCACACCATTATGGTGGCAGTTCTGTCCCACCAGGAGGTCCAACCCAGCCCTGAGTGTGCACCCACTGTTCAGCAACAACCAAACATCAGTGCACTATTGACGTTGTCTGAGCTGAAACTGGGGCACAGGTAGGGTGCAGTGCAGTGCTAACTCAAGGTATGACAGGTAAGTTTATGGATTTTGATACACTGGCTAAGCAATTCATATTGGTTGTCTTTTTCATGGAAATAATTTGGAGGCATTATTTATGGATAAATCTTCATAGATGTGGCCCTGTACAATTCCTCTTTAGTCAGTGTGGCCCGTGTAAGCTAAATGGTTGGACACCAATGAAATAAGGGATTGTAGCTAGGGAAACCACTGTCCTTCCAGAATGACATAGGCTTAATGCTTGGTTAATCTGTAACCAAGGTGCTTGCAGAACTTCAGAATGAAACTTTCAAATGATTTAAGGAAATTCTAGAATAAAGAAGATACGGTGCAGGTGTGCTGAGAGGCCTGAAGAAAGAGGAGCAAAAGAAGGTAATTGCTGCAGATGTAGTCATGAAAGTCTGAATGATATTGTGTAACCAGGATCACAATTTTGAGACAGTATGTAGCGAGAAGCATTGAAAATGACTTCTGTAAACCTCTGCTATCTTGTATTCCCTCTGATAAGGTCTTAACAGCATGGAATTTCATCATACAGAGTGATCTTTAAAGTTATCACTGCATGTTTTACTATGACAGTGTTAATGTATTCATATGTGTACAACTGATACTGTACGTAACCTCTGGAAAAATAAATCCCACAGTTGTCTCTGTTTTCCTAGAAAGAAACAAAGTCAAGTATCAATCTGTCCTGTAGGTTCTGTTAGATTATAACATTCTGATATATGTTATGTATTAGGAAACAGTAATGATTCCTAATACAGTCTGCCACAAGGTGGGTGAGAAAGATTTTTGGAATGAAATTTTACTATTTTCTTATTTATTCTGATTGACTCATTATAGTTTGGAATTTCTCTTTCTAATTAGATTTTTTAATACTTTAATAAAATGTCTTTTCAGTATAAAAGTGTTTTTAACCACTCCAAGTTCATTATAAAGAAAGAGTCCAAATTAAATGAATCTACTTCAGAGCTCTAGTTAAGTTTGGGTTCTGGCACCCCTATTTAAAATTGTAAGTCAATTAGAAGTGAATAATACTGAAAGCCACATGTGAAAATTCCTTTTATACTTAAAGCAGCTGGCAGGTATCCCTGTAATACAAGTTTATGCTGCAATGGCATTAACCAGACTTATAAGAGCCACTCATTGGCTTTATTTTTAACACAAACATAAGCCATATGAAATAATTCTACTTAGATTTGTGTGGTGTTTGTTTTGTTTTGCTTAATAAAAATACAGAGTTCCTATGTTAGGAAGTATTTGAATTAGAAAAATCCAACACTTTTCCTTATACTTAGATGATGATACACAACCTCCTTTTGAGCACAGGAGCACTTAGCTTCTTTTCTACTGTTTTTAACTTTTTGGAGGTTTAACTTCTTAACACTTTTAAATGGCAAATTGAAATAACAAATCTAGAAGAACTGTGCTGATCACATGAAACAATAATAGAATTGGAACCATTCTAATCATTGGCACTGAGCTCTGCTGCTGAGTAAACTGCTACCTGACATTATCCATTATAATCCAGCATAGTCAGCAGAAAGTTAAGGCAGCTGTTGTGCAAACACTTCTCTCCAAAGAAGATGTGAAGCACATATTTATATATTCCAAAATCTAAAGGAAGTGGACTTCAATTGATTCTTTGGGCTGCTTTCTTTAAAAATTTGAGGGTGTTCTCGTTAGTTGGTTGCTTTGTTGGTTGTTGGGATTTATTTATTTATTTATTTATTTATTTGTCATGACCAAGTTTGAGTCTAAGATCTCTGTCTTTGGCTTTCTTCTCTGTACATTCCCAGTCTTCACTACTGAACTGAGCATGCAGCCTTCTTGCCCAGCAATTACAGTTCTTCCCAGCTGGCCTTTGGCCTCTCTTCCTGTGACTGCAGACAAATTCCTCCCTTTTTCTTCTATTTTATTCACAGACAATTCTCTGACTTTAACATGTGCTTTTAGACTGCTGGAAGCAACTGCAACTGGTTCACATGCTGTCTATCACCACTTTGCTCTTTATCATCCCCTCTTCCACCTTCTCTCCTACTCCTCATTTTCCAGCTATCTTGACCTTGTCCAAATCATTTTTATCATATAGATGAATGGCTCCCAAGTTGCTTAAAGCTACTAGAAATCCTCTGATGCCCTCTTCTCTTTGCAGAAAGGTATTTGAAAATAGCTTTGCTTTCTTTCATTGGATACTGGAGGAGTAGTCAGTAAGCCAGTTATGTCTTAACAGGCTTAGAAGCAACTTCTGCTCATCCAGAGCATAATTTTGTCTTCTGTTTTAGATTTAAAGGGCAAATTACTATTTTTTGTTGTTATTGAGGAAAAATATGAAGTTATGTAAAAGCTATGAAGAATCATAGAATCACAAGGTTGGAAAGGACCTATTAAGATTGTCTAGTCCAACTGTCCTCCCATTACCATTGCTACCACAAGTCTCTAAACCATATCTCATAGCTCCTCAGCCAGACGCCTTGTGAACACTGCCAGGAACAGTAACTCCACCACCTCCCTGGGCAGCTATTCCATTGCCTGACCGCTTTATGAGAGAGAAGTTTTTCCTTATGTCTAACCTAAACTTCCTCTGGCGCAACTTGAGGCCATTTCCTCGGGTCCTGTTTGTTGCCTGGGAGAAGAGGCCAAGCCCCTCCTCATCACAACCTTCCTTCAGGAAGTTGTAGAGTGCAACGAGGTCTCCCCTGAGCCTCCTCTTCTCCAGACTGAACAAGCCCAGCTCCCTCAGCCGCTCCTTGTAAGACTTATGCTTCAGACCCCTCACCAGTTTCATTGCCCTTCTCTGAATAAATTCCAGGGCTTCAATGTCTTTCTTGTAGTGAGGAGTCCAAAACAGAGCACAATACTCAAAGTGTGGCCTCAATGTTGTACTCAGGTACAGGGGGATGATCATCTCCCTGCTCCTGCTGGCCACACTATTTCTAATGCAGGCCAGGTGACCCTCTTGGCCACCTGGGCACACTGTTGGCTCATGTTCAGCTGAGCATCAACCAACACCCCCAGGTCCCTTTTCTCTTCACACTCATCCAGCCACTCATCCCCAAGCCTATAGCACTGCATGGGGTTGTTGTGGCCAAAGACTAGGACCCAACACTTGGCCTTGTTGAACCTCCTCCCGTTCACCTCAGCCCAGTGATCCAGCTTATCTAGATCCCTCTGAAGGGCCTCTTTACCCTCAGGCACATTGACACAACCTCCCAGTTTGGTGTTATCTGCAAACTTACTGAGGGTGCGCTCAATCCCCTCATCTAGGTCATCAATAAAGATATTAAACAAGATGAGTCCCAGTACCGACCCCTGGGGGACACCACCTGTAACAGGTCGCCAGCTGAACTTAGCTCCATTAACCACTACCTGCTGGGCACAGCTCTCTAGCCAGTTCCTTACCCAAATGAGAGTATACTTGTCCAGGGCACAGGCAGCCAGTTTCCCCGGAATAATACTGTGAGAGACCGTCAAAGGCTTTGCAGAAGTCTAGGTAGACTACATCAACAGCCCTTCCCTCATCTACCAGCCTGGTCACGCAGTCACAGAAGGAGATGAGGTTGGTCAAGCATGACCTGCCTTTCATGAACCTGTGCTGGCTGGGCCTGATCCCCTGGATGCCACGCATGTGCAGTGTGATCTCACCCAAGATGACTTGCTCCATAACTTTGCCTGGTACCAAGGTCAGACTGACAGGCCTGTAGTTCCCTGGATCCTCCTTACCCCTTCTTGTAGATGGGAGTTGCAGTGGCAAGCCTCCAGTTCCCTGGGACCTCTCCAGATAATCAGGAGTACTGGTAGATGGCTGAGATCATCTCAGCAATCACCCCTGCCAACTCCCTCAGCACCCTAGGATAGAGTGCGTCCAGTTCCATGGACTTGTGACAGTCCAGATGGAGGAGGAGCTCTCTAACAGTCTCCACCTGAATCACTGGGGATGTATTCTGCGTAGCATCCCAGACTTCCAGATCAGGGCACAAAGTGCCCTGAGGATAACTGATCTGTCTATTAAGGGCAGATGTAAAGAAGGTATTGAAGACCTCAGCTTTCTAATCCTCAGTGGTCACATTCTCCACTGCATCAAGTAAAGGACGGAAATTCTCCTTGGTTCTTCTCTTACCACTGATATAAGGATTTCTTATTCTCTTTTACTGCAGTGGCCAATCTAAGTTCAAGTTGGGCTTTTGCCTTCCTAACTTCCTCCCTGCATACCTTACCTCCTTGTAGTCTCCCCAAGTAGCCTGTCACTTCTTCAAGAGGAGTAATGTAATAAAAGAAGATGCTCTCTTTCATCCTTACCTTAAATAGAACTTCTAACTTCATACAGAGCATGTTTTAAATTCTCAGCGTCTGTTACTAAATGATTTCTAATGACATTTGAAATTTTATTGATATATATATATGTATCTAAATATTCACTATTAGCTGATCCACATCTCATGTTCTTTGTTCTTGACATGTATTTATAAAAGACAAAATATAATATAGAAAGCCTGTCCAAGGTGGTTCGCAAGTTAAAAGTTTGCAAGAATTTTGAATATTCTCACAGCTCTTGTTGTGTTTTGTGCAAAGCATTCAAAAGCTTTGTGCTAATAACTGTGCCCTTTCTAGGCCAGAGCTTGAAACTCAGGCATCTGTATCTATAGATAATTACAACAAGCTCTAACAGGTGCTTAATATGAGCCATCTAGCACTCCACAAAGTATTTTTTGGAATGGCCTGAGAGTTAGTTGGTGACTTTACAAATTTACTTGTTTGGATGTGGCAATGTTATTTTGGAGGCCATAAGAGACCAGATGTCTGTACAGCCTGGACACAACGGAGCAGGGACTGGCACTTAATGTTGATGAAGTTCTCCCTCCCTTTTGAGGGTGGATGTTGGTGAAGTTATTTACCCTTCTAGATTGACTAGAATTTTTCTTTGGACTGATTTTTCTTTGGACTAGATTTTTCTTTGGACTGTTAATGAATGTATATGAAAAATAATTATGCTAATTTAACGAATACTATGTAAAATTCATACTGTTTTTGTGACCAGTTACTCAATAACATGATTAAATTGTCAAATTGTGAACATGTAAGCCTATAGCTATCCTGTTGTAATACTCATATGATGTGCAGAAAAAATGCTGATTGGTTGTACTCTTATGTTCCAAGATAATTTGATTTAAAGATAAAATAGCCTTTTTTGTAGTTGTAGTACTATTGAAAGTACACACAGACAATGCTATTTTAAATATACTCTGAGGGGGAAAAAGACTATTTGAAATATTTTGGTCACTTTCCTGGAGATATAGGTTATCTTGAAGTATAGTTCTGTCACCTGTGGCTGTGGAATGCTGTTCTTAAAGTCATGTTTCCTTAGCTACTGATATTTACAGCCTTTTTCTTTTAAACTTTGAATGCTCTTTTTATGCTAAAAAAATAATGAA
The DNA here is from genome assembly GCF_019238085.1 of Lagopus leucura. Taxonomy (NCBI): domain Eukaryota; kingdom Metazoa; phylum Chordata; class Aves; order Galliformes; family Phasianidae; genus Lagopus; species Lagopus leucura. Next base: position 31,553,126 of record NW_024962252.1, read on the forward strand.
GGAATATTATAAATCCCAAAGAGATATATAAATTCTTTACGCTTTTATTGAAGTAAATATAAATGAAAGAAATAATCAGTACTCAAATTCTTTGGTGTACTGATGGACAGTTGGCTGAATATGAGCCAGCAGTGTGCCAATGAAAGCACATTGTGAATATGAGCCAATGGCATCCTGGCTTGTATCAGGAATGGAGTGGTGAGCAGGACTAAGGAAATAATCCCCCCATGTACTTGGTATTGGTGAGGCCTCACCACAAGTACTGTGTTCAGTTTTGGGCACCTCAAAGAAAGGACATTGAGGTGCTGGAGCAAGTCCAAAGAAGGGCAACAAGGCTTGTGAAGGGCTTGGAGAATATGCCCTCTGAGGAGCGACTGAAGGAACTGGAGCTGTTTAGTTTGGAGAAGAGGAGGCTGAGGGGAGACTTTATTGCTCTCTGCAAATACCTGATCAGGGATTACAGTGAGGGTTGGTCTTTTCTCACTGGTGACAGGAGAGACCAGGAGAAATGAACTCAAGTTGCTACAGGGGAGGTTTAGGTTAGATATCAGGAAAAATTTATTTACAGAAAGGGTTGTTAAGCACTGGAATAGGCTCCCCAGGGAGGTGGTTGAGTCACCATCCCTGGATGTGCTTAAAAACCGTTTGGATGTGGTATTCAGGGACATGATTTAGAGGAGGGTTGTTAGAGTTAGGGTAGTATGGTCAGGTTATGGTTGGATTTGATGATCTTTAAGGTCTTTTCCAAACTGAGGAATTCTGTGATTCTGTGATTCATTGAAAATGCCGTTAATAGAACTTCAGTTACCCAAGGCAATCTACAGTCCAGAAATCACTTATGCTTTACTTATTTTTTACTCTTTGCTTAAAAGCATTATAATCATACTTCAAACATAAGAAGCAAAAAATCATGTAGACTAATTGCCACTATTGCTACAATCTACTGTGCTGTATGCCTCTCTCTGTCATGTAAGTATTCTATATGTAGATTAAAGGGGTTTTAAAGCCATACCCAATTGTTTCTGATTCTCGTTACTCTAAAGAAGAATGATTGCTGTGTTCAATAAAAGCACCTTCGTGGTTGTGACAGTTGAAAATTCAGGCTTATTTGAGTGAGTCACTGATAAAAATGACAGCATCTCAGAGCATACCTCATTCTTGTGCGCCCATTTCAAAATTAGTTTCTCTAGTAATCAGCAGAAATAATTATGGTCTTTCAAGTTGAGTTTCTGTTACTCTGTGCTATAAATCATTCTGACCTCATTTGAGTCTTCCACATTTTGCAACAGACATGTCACTTTTCCCAGAAGAAAAGTGCCTGGGTTTAAAGATCAGATTTTTAAGTTTACTTCTAAAAATCCGCTTAATGCAAATGAAATTCCAGATGAAAATTCAATAACAAACTACTAAGTCTCCCTGTCTTGTCTCTTCATGGGTTCTACAGGAAATGTCTTGAAATCATACTTTGTCAGTTTTGTGCCATCAGTACCGTACATTAAAACTAAAATGTCATAGAGATTTCACACAAATTCTTTATCATGGCTGCAGACAGAATGTATGATTTAGTTGCTTCACTTTAAGAGAGCTTTGTGTACTTTTTCCCCAGCTTTTTAGAAAGGTGAGAGGATAAATTATAGTGTTGTTCTCCCAGCCACTCTAATAATGACACATAGGTCAGCTGTATAGAATGGCCTTTTGCCGGATAAATAATTAGTATGACAGCTTAAATGATAGAAGCAGTAACTGGCTTTGAAAAGCTAGGTAGTGATACAGAATGGTGTCACTATTACATTCAGTGGCAGTGCACTTTTTTTTTCTAAAATGTGAAACCATTAACACACATCTTGAAAAAAAAGCAAGTTCTTGGAATTTATTGAACTCCAAACGCATGGCTTTTGTGTGGAACTGCAAACTGTTTCCTTGTTCATGTGTAGTATGACACTGTATTCAGTTTTGTCTGCATATGGTTTTATCATCAGCATGCCATTACCTCTCGCTCAAATAGCAGTGTGTATAAAATAAGCCTTAAGTTACAGAGAAAGCCATAAGCTTGGCATTTATTTTCATCTGAACTGCTCTTCAGAGGAAGTGTTCTGAACACTGGTGTGTTCAGATACATATGCATATGAATGCATATGTAAAAGTTTTAGTTCTACATGTACATCCTTTACCTCTGCGATTTCATTTTATATTTGTGATTTTAAATTGTAATGATTTAAGATCTTAATGATTTGTGGTAATTCGATAGTGATGGTCTATAAAATTCATGATTCTAATTGGCGGTAGCTGACAGGCTGAAGAAAGCAATGGCATGTCCAGTACCACAGGAAAATAGATTGTAGCTAACCAAAGGAGTATAATCTTTTAGTTTTTCTGTGCTTTTACTTAGTTAGTTTACTGATTTTGCTGAATATTTCCTTGTTTTAACTGACTGATGTTTTTCCCAACAAATCCAATTTCTCATTTTCTTTCTCCCTCGGTATTATATTTTTTTACTAAGTCTAAGTCTCTTTTGTTATGTTTTGTGCTATGAATGTTTTCTCTTGGAAGCCACTGTCTAAATGGATGGATGAAGAACTCACAGGTGACTAGAGTGTCACTGACAGCATTGGGCAGTTGCAGTTTTCCTTACAGTTGTGATGTTCTTGAAAATTTTTGTATGGAATCAGAACACTCTTTCTGTTCTCAAAGATGTTAAAGGGAAAAGTAGTGTCTTCTGGGCAAACAAGAGAAGTGTATTAACATACTCAAAGGACTAAGTTTGTTCTTCTTTTTCTTGTTTCCAAATGTTTCCAAATGTTTGTCTTTTCACAATTTGTCAGAGTTCTGATCCTTTTTCTCTCTGATTAATAATATCATATATATGTCTTTTTTTCTGAAGAGACTTGACAATGACAATTCTTATTCTGTGTATGAAAGAAGATGAAATATAGCTTCATTTAATATGACTTACGAAAACGAGTGTACTTTAAAGACAAATTCAGAAGCAATTTGAATAAGTATTTAAACTATAGACAGAGTAATGCTTAGCTATTACAGTGCTATTCTATAAAAGTTAGTAATAAATATGTTTTATAAGCAACCTTGTTTGTGATAAACTGGGTGAAAGCCTTTTTGAGTGGTCTGAATGTAAAGGGTTTTACAGTTCCCAAAGTGTCTTGCCTCATCCTTTGTTAGGAGTTAAAAAAGAAAGAAGGGGAAACTGAACATTTTGTTGCTATGTGAGTCTTTTAGAAACAGCAGGAGCTGCCTTGAGGGACAAAGCAGTAAGTGTTTTACTCTACCTGAAGATATCGCCAAAGGTTCTCAGCACTTCTTCAAGTGCCAATCAACAGAAGAGGAGGGATGCCACCTGGTGACAGTGAAGGTTTAGGTATGAGAGCTATGTGGATAGCAGTGAGCTCTTGCAGAAGTATTTGGTCACTTGCCAGTGACATCTACGGCCTGCTTAATCTGTACACATCCATCAAATTGGTGCTTTCTGACTTACTCATAGTTAGTTGCCCTCTTTTCTCCTTACTTGCTCCTAAACCCAGACTGGCTCAGCACGGTGCCACCCATCTCAAGTGAATGAATACCAGCAGGGTTAATTATGTAATTAAGAGAGGAATGTGCCTCATTTCATTTGGGGCATATGAATCTAAATACAGAACTTGTTTATGCACAGAATTAGTTCTGGAGCCTGGGATACAGCTTAAATCATGTTAAAAATGGATATATGAGTGGGGGAAAAAAAAGCTTGTTATCTAGGAGGAAAATAGTGGATTTTGTAATATTTGAATTGTTGTCAGTGGTAAACTAGACTAAATGTGAGTTTAGATTTTGAACACCTCCCCCCACCCATGCTTTAATCCATTTTGTATTCTCTTTGGCATGTAGTTTCAAGAATTAATATGAACGCTTTCTTTCATGCAACAAATCCCTACAGAAAGAAATGAGTGACTGAATTTCTATAAATGTCTTGAAAGTGTCTTGTGTAAACTTTGTATTGATATTGGTTCCTCAAGATGAAACCAACTTAACTGAATGAGAGATTTTCTCTGAAAAAGGACACGTGCATTCTGCTAATAAATACCTTTCCGTGTATAGCAAATACTAAATACATTTAGGTATTTAGACTGCTTTATGTAATATTTCCAAATCAATATTATTGTCAAATAAGTTAAAGTAGGAAATAGTGCCTGAATAAAGATTATTTTTTAAAACAAGTCTTTGGACAAATGCCTCTTGCACTGCACTGACAACGTGCTGTGGGTGCAGCCAAGTGGCACATTGCTCCAATATTTCCTGAGTATCAAGTTGGCTTTTACTCTGCTGCATTGTAAAGTTAAGATGCAAAATACATGGAAAAACTTGTTTCTTGAGTCTGTGTCAGAGCATTTTTTTTCATGCATTAGTGTGGCACATTTTCATTTACTTGGACAGTGTCATTTCTTTTGTGCTGCTTATCTTTGTAATCCTTACACATTCTGTGCTTTCATGGATGACTTCAAGTCACCCTTTATATTACTGTTATGTTCTTTCAGCACTCACTTTGCGGATCTTCACTAGGTTCTCTGTTTTAAAACTTTTGTACTCTTTTAGGTAGTGAACAAATGAAAAAAAGAAAAGTGAAATCTAATACAACAGTGTAGCCTTGTAAAAAGTGAATGAAATAGTATGCAAAAAAAAAAGTATAATAAAACATTCAGGATATATCTCAAACCTAAGATCAAGTGAGTGTTTTCTGTTTAGCCTATATTTTCCTGTTAATCTTTCCAGCACAATGGAGTATTTCACTAGAACAGAAGGATTTAGGTGGAATTAAAGTTTTTCTATTTAAACTGAAAGTCTTATCCTTAAATATATAAACTAATCTTTTAAACCGATTTAATTACTTAAAGAAGTTAAGTAGAAAGACAATAATATATTTTAAACATTCTAAACACAGAGAGTTTCCTTGTATACCAATGAAAGTTAGTTTACTTAAAGATGGATCCAGCTTCTGAAACAGGAAAAAAAACTCCTGGTGAAAAGGATTTTGGAAACGTCCTTGTGCAGCATATCCATACAACATATGAAAATGGCTTTTTTTTTTTTTTTAATAAATGATTTCCAGTGATTAAAACTTTTAAGCTGCATTAAGCAAAGCTATGTATCCAAATAAAAATGATGCATTATTGATCAAATGACTTACATACTGCTAGAGTATTCTTCTATATGTAATGTTGATTTAAAAATAAAAAATGTTGAGACATGCACAGGCATTTGATAGGAGAAGCAGGGTATGGCAGAATTTAGAGAAGATTTTTTAGGCAAATATTGAACTTAGTATTGAACTATTTGTGTGTCTTGTTGACTTCCTAGCACTGCCAGGAATATCATATAATCACAGAATCGTTAGAGTTGGAAGGGATCTTTAACGATCATCTAATGCAGCTCCCCTGCAATGAACAGCAACACTTGCAGCTAGATCGGGTTGCTCAGAGTCCTGTCCACTTGACCTTGAATGTCTCCAAGGATGGAGCATTCACTGCCTCTCTGGTCAACTTAGTGCCTCACCATCATTATTGTAAAAATATTTTCCTTATATATGCAGTCTAAATCTGTCCTCTTTTAGTTTGATACTATTTCCCCTCATCCTGTCACAACAGACCATGCTGAAGAGTCTATCCCCTTCTTTCTTACAGCCCTTCCTTGGATACTGAAAGGCCATTATTGATCTCCCTGGAGCCTTCTCCAGGCTGAACGTCCCCAGCTCTCTCTGCCTGAATATCAAGACTTAACTTTAAAAAATGTTGAATTGGAGATGATGAGGAAGAAAAATGTATTATTTTTTTTCACTGTTCCACTTATGCTTACAAAAAAGTGAGTTGAGCTCTGTTTCTTTCAGGGGAATTCATCATGACATGAATACTCATTCTTACTGTGCCCCAGTAGGTAGGAAGGAGGGTGAACTGCTTAAATTTGGGGTGTTTTAATTGAGAAGTTTTAACTTTTTATTGAGCTGTATTTCTTGTAGTGCTATCTCTTGATCAAGGGAGAGACAGAAATGAAGAGAAAGTGCTTAGTAGCCTCCGGGGCCCAGTTAGGCTGACTTGCCTAACTGAATACATGATTTTATCTCAACTCAGTGGCCGTTACTCCTTCTGTGGACTGGAGGAAGGACTTGAAATCTACAGGGAATTCTTGAGAACGTATTGTGTGTTGACTACAAGAAAATCAATTTTAACAAAGTTGTCAGCCCTCTAGAGTTACTACTTGTTTCTTCTACTGCTGTGGAACAGTCAACAGCACTTGCAGAACAGTACATGTCATGATGCCTCTCCGGCAAGCAGGAGCTGTAGTTTTGTCTGTATGATGAACTGGAGAATTTGAGCAGGATTAATATTCTTTTCACAGTGGTTTCTTGTTTGTTATCTGAGAAATGGACAGTGGTTCAATTCTACCTTCACACATCTTTTAGAGAGTCTCCCTGAAGTTCGTGCAGTGGCTTTCAAAGTAAAGCTGCTAGTCAGCATAAGATTATGAAGGACACCATTAGGGACAAATCAAATAAGCAAAGAACTGGATTATTTGGACTTTGTCTCATGAGTAACACTCCAGAAGGTGTTTGTGGTGTTTCAGTATTGATTAGCTGATCAAGAGTGCTTGCTACGAGGAAAGGAAAGTTCATTTTCCAAATACACATAATAAATTCTCTCCTCTATGCCTTCCAGTTTTGTCTTTGGGAAAAATTAATGTAGTCAAAAAGCGTGTTCTGGTGTATGGCAAACCTCTCAGACCCTACAAAGGACTGTGAGATTGTACTGTGATAGGTGTAAGATTTTTATAGCTGCATATTATTCAAATAAATAAGCAAGTGGTAGTAGATACTTCTGGCCTACTCTAGAAACTGTGGGTTTTTTTTGTTCTTGTTATTAGAATGTTACTTTCCTCACCCCTCTTCTACCCTGTTAAGGTAATCGTCCTTTCTGAGTTTGCAGAAAGGACTCAAGTGCTGCCCTTGAGGTGTGTTCTTAGAGAAGACTAGAAGAAGGGCCACTTGCAGACTACAATCCATCTTGCCAATACAATTTCAAGACATCTAATCTGTGTGATATATAACTTTCTGCAGAAGAAGAATTGAAAAAAAGTCAGTTTTGAATTGCGTCTCCTAAAAGTATTAATCTTTAAGAATGAGGCTGTGTATGCTTTGAATTTTGATGTGCCTCTTCTTTCTCTCTTTCTAGCTGGAATGCTTGCAGCTTTATCTACAGGATTATAAGCTTTGATGTTCAGAAGAGCAAAACTAAAAGATGCCATCTGAGAGGTGCCTGAGGTATAGTATTTGATAGCACATAGTAAGTCATTCCAATTTAGTGTGATGTTTACTAAAGCATAAATTAGCAGTGAAATATGAAATTAATATTTTTTTTGCTCATTATTCACATTATGATCTGCAAGAGATTGCTTTCTTGCTGCTACTCATGTCTAGCAAAGGGAAACATGCTAGAATTTGATTGGGTCTCACAGTTCTCTTCATCTATTATCTTGTTTATGGTCTTGTTTATACTTGAAATTTTTGATTGTGAAAGCAACTACTGTTTTACGTGTATGTACATGAAATGGTACCCGGTGATCATTTTTTATGTTTGTCATGTTCCAGTATTCAGGACAAATGTTGATCTTTCAGTTGTTTCAAATTCTTTCAGCCTTCCAGAATTTCTCATTTTGCCTTTCTCTTTCTTCCAGAGTCTTAGTCATCCATATTTGCTTGCTAGTCCAGACTTTCTCATTTATTTGTATTGCCCATTGTCTCATCAGAGACTTTGATATTTATGATTTAATTAGTTTCTGAGAGCACTGTCAGGGAAAAAAATACAACATTTCATCAGAATTTATTTATCCAGTTGCTTTTTCTTTGGAACTTTGCTCTATTCTAATATGCTGGTAGTTTCACCACTGTTCTATTTCGGAGAGTAGTTAATGCTCACAGGCTGATCTGGGATCTCAGTGGTCTGATATTACTAGGGTATTGTATCATTCCTCTTCTGAACAAAAATAGAGAGAAACCATCTCTAGGTATAATAAGGTTATAATGCTAGCACAGTTAATCTTCCAATGTTATTATATTCTCTGTTCTCCTAGGAAGAAAAAAAGGTTTTTGCAGTTAATACAGAAGAGGGAAACCAGGTTAAGAAGACCATATTCTGCAGTTCTTCAGGACTCAGTAGCAAAACTAACAGTTAATCTTTCATTACAGATTCTTTATTGTTGTTGAAGACTGCAGAAAGAATATAGTTTTATTCATTTATTCTTCATTTTTTCAATTCAGAAGTTGAGCTGGTAGCATTACCTCCATAAAACAGTAGTTTGATGCAGTTATTTTACTGTAGAAATAACAGAAGAGAAATAATGGTTAGAAATAATTTCCTTTTTTTAACAAGTTACGTTTCTTGCTAATTATCCTTTAGCATTTCAGTGATATTCCTGAAACAAAATAATTAAGGACAAAGTTTCATTTGAATGAATTGTTCTGAAATGTAGAGTTCCATGTGTGAAACCTAAAATATCTGTGTACGATATTCGTATACAGGTTGTTCTGCTGTGTGTATAATGCGTAACTCCATTTCAGCTATCCTTTCTAATGCCTTAGCTTTTGTTTTTTTTTTTTTTTTAAAAGATTAGATTAGAGCAAAGAGTGTACAAGGCAGGTCTGCATTAGTTTGTAAAAGCTAAAGGTGCAGGAGTGGGATGTATGATAGTATAGTAAGTAAGTGTTGATGGGAAAGAATTTAGCAGCCACGCAGCTGCTGACATAGCTTGTGAGTGTAGCGAACTGCATGACTTTAGTGGAAAGATGCTAGTTTATTTATCCTGTCATTAAATATTGAGTTATTCAGGATTGGCTCTCTGTAAGATCATTTCCTCTAAGGTACTAACTTCTCAGGCAATATAAATTTGTATAGTCTCTCAGATTTCAGATGAACTGCATTGTTTTGTCCCAAAGAGGCTCTGCAGATTTGTTTGTTTGTTTGTTTCTGTCTTTGTTTAGGACTGTATTTGCATAGAAAAATACATTTGCAGTTATACCGTCTCTTCCTTTTGTGCTAGAAAGGGAAGCTGAAACCAGATAGTCCTAGGTTGGGTGACACAGAAATCTTGCATTTGTACAGTCTGATATTCAAAGGTGGTGGAAGGCTTCATTATTAAAACAAATAAAAGAACAACAACAACAAAAATGCTGCTTTAAAAGTGTAAATGACCCAAAATAATCTGAAAGCTTTGAGTAATCTAATAGACTTAAACAGGCCACTTGAGATCAAGACTCTTCATTCTTTTGAGTAGGGCTGGTTAATTCAGGCACACTCCACAAATTGTCAATTTGGATTTTCTGTCATTTCATTCACATAGGGCTTTATTCCTCTCATATAACTCTTAAATGGTTTTGAGTTAATTCTGAGTGCAGTTGACATCAAGCGCAGCAAATCAGAATGGCTGAGATTTTTATTTGAGTATGTAATATGGTTTTATAATACTGCTAAGCTGTGATTTTCTTGAAATGGATGTGCCATGTAAAGATTTTACCTAGATTTAGATTTCATAATTTTATTTCAAAAAATATCAAACATTCTTAGAAAACATTGTTACATATTGCTTATAGAATTGTTACATATTGCTTTCCTGCATTTATTTACAAAATATTTCCTCCTTTCTCTCTCAGTGTTCAAGAAATGTTGACAGGTCAGAGGCTTTGTCAGTCGAGCTCCCATAATGATGCTGTTCTGGCAGCACTGAATCAACAAAGAAGCGACGGCATACTTTGCGATATCACCCTTATTGCTGAAGAGCAGAAATTCCAAGCACATAAGGCAGTCTTGGCAGCCTGTAGTGACTACTTTCGAGTAAGTCTAAAGATTATTTTTTTATTTCTTATAGTAATATTAAAAATTACCCTGAATGTTGGAGGGAGAATGGTTATCTGTATCATGCTGAACAAAATAAAATTGAATCTTTATAAAATTCATGATAATTTCATCGAGTATTACAACTTTATTACATACGGACATACACATGGTAGGAAAGAAAAACAAATAGAAACTTTCAAACTTTCAGAATCAGCTATAAATATGGAACTCAGCCAAATAATTTTGGTTATTAATGGACAAAAAGCTTTGTTAAAAAGTAGGCAATTAGATTTATGCTTTGTAAGAATATGGCAAAAAGTAGCAACATACTATATTCCTGATTCTAATCATTTAGAAAAGAGCAAGGGTTGATTAAGTGTTGTGAATTTAAACTGGAATTGTAAATGTTTTTGTAGCTGGGGAGATGTTGCTTAACTTGTACTATTCAGGTTTTGATTTTCTAAGAATCAGGAGAATTATGCCAATTTTTATTCAAAATCAGTGAAGAGAGATTGTCATCTCCAGAGGTTGGTGAAGGAGGATAAAAGATTTATATAGAATTAGTTGAGTCACCATTTGGAAGTGCCAGATTTATATCCACTGATCATAAAGAATAGATTTAACTGCTTCAATTTTAGCTGTTAAAATTACATAAAGAGGAGTTCTACCTTTGGTGTTTCCTGGATTTTCTTGGAGGAATGTTGGAAGAACCTTGCAGATTTTCTAACCATGCTGAAGTCATTTCTGTGAAGAACTGACATTTCACTAATTTTTATGAGATTTTTTTCATGTAAATACAGGACCGTAGAGGATAGGATTCTGAGAACATTTGATGTTGGAGTTGCCTTGAATAAAATTTAGATGACAACATTATACATCAATGTGACACAACAAGCCTGCCTTCTGTAGCTTCAGAATTCATACTTTTGATGAATATACTAACCTACCTTCAGCTCTATCTGGAGGGGTTGTTATCCAGTTCTTATTTTTATATAGATTACCCCAGGTGTGTGCTCAGGTCTTCAAAAGGCTCTGTCAACACAAGTATTTGTTTTTGTTTTTCTTTTTCACCACTTTCATAAAGTACAAGTGGCTGAATATTAGCTTCATAGAGATCCTGGTTATGGTTTTCTACCCATTCTGCATCTATTTTGATTTAAATTAAACCACTGTTGAGATTGTCCTTTCTTATTCTGAGAATAAGAAGTCAGATAAGCAGTATTTTTTTTCCCCAAATTGTGACTTATTCACTTGTTTTAGTGCAATGAAAATTTGTTAACACTTGAAGGATGACTGTATGTCCTGTTAGAAACTGATGAGGGAGTAAGAACTACTGTATGTAGAAGAGTGGTGAATGTCGGAGATTGTCTTACTATCATTTTTTTCTTTGGCACAGATAAATTCTTCATTTGTTTTTTTAAGACAAAACAGGGACCTGACCTTCAACAAACAGTGGATTTGACCATAATATTTTTTGGATAGTAGCCTGCCATCCTGTCTTCTAGTTGGTATAATTGATCTTGTAGTTTTGGCTGTGCTGAAATATCAGAATTGAAAATAGAATAGTTCAGTCAGAAAGGACTTGCAATGTCTGAGTCCAGCAGGCTATCCTAAACATTGAAGTGAGACAAGAAGTTTGAGTTAGTGAGTTAGTGAGTATATGTGCATTTTGATAGCTCTAGAAGGATAAGTAATTTCCAAATAATTTTTTTCTTCTTTTTTCCCTTTTTTCCCCTCTGGGAGCAAAATGAAATGTTGCTGCCTGACTTCATTTGCAGGCATTTTCAGTGCTGGCAGGTGATTATGTAAGCTCAAGCTTTTCTCATAGAAAATACATTGGTTTTTTAGGTCAAAATAACTCTTTTCTCCTTCCTTATTTTTCACTTGGGGATGTTTATAGTTATAGGACTTGATTTTTTTTTGTCTCAGAAAAATGTATTTTTTTATGTTGTCTGAATGAACAATTATATCAATTAACTAGAATAGACTCAGAAATCTAATAATTCTATTAATATTTCTAATCTATTATAAAATGTCAGTAGTATCCTGTGCTATTTCTTTTTCCACAGTAAGCTTTTCAATTCTTAAGAGAATCCTTTGAAGTTAACCAAATGGATACTAATTTTGTTTACTGTCTTTATTGTCTTTGTATTTATAGCTGTCACAGTTGATTGTTAAACAGTTTGTTTTTTCTGTGCTGTCTTTCATCTCTCTAAACAGAATATATATTCCTGTGTACGTATCAGTGTTGATTGCTCTTATTTTTATAAACAAATTCTGATTGAATGGAGAAAATTGTTTCTGAGGTCTTGTTATATGAGTCAGGAAGAGGAAAAGGCTCTGCCTCGCTTAGGAATAGATTTAAGGACCTGTAGTACTGACAACCTGCTATTGTAACCTGGAAGTGATGCTGATATAGAAATCCTTTTTCCAGGTAATCTTTAAAAACGTTAGCTCTTCTCATTGGATCAAATAAATTGTTTGGTTCAGGAAGCATCTGTTCAGTACTGAGTACTTGAGACTTTTGTTCGAAAAGAGGCCATTCTAAAAGAGGCCACACTATTAGCTTTCTGAGTAAGTTGAGAAGTATAACTATAACCTGAACCCAAGCATCTTAATGAAATGCAATATTCTAAGTTAGCCTAATTCTATATTAAAAAAATTGAATAGGGAAGGAAATGCAATTCTAGAACACCCTTATTCATCCTTATCTTTGCAGTTAGTGCTTCTTTGTTCTGTGGGGCTCTGAAGTGGTTTTCCATTGATGCAGACAGAATTCCCACAGCACAGCAGTGTGGGTACTATCACAAGCATTTACAATAGTCTTTTGTGAATTCTGTTTTCAAATTCCCTACAGTTATTATTATTGTCAGAGTAAGTATGTTTCTGTTGTAATTCTTATAGTACAAAAATGAATTAATTGCAATTCTGCCACCGATGGATGGAAGGCAACATGGTGTCTTGTTCTCTGAGTCATCTTCCTAATTTTTTTTTTTTTTTTTATTTTTATTTTTTTAATTCCCTATATAATAAGTGTGGCAGAATTAACCTCACAGTTAGTGAGGTAGGCCATAAGAGACTGTAACTCACTGTCTCTCATTAAATTAATATTATAACAGCATCTGGTGATTGGTAACAGTGCAGTTGATGAGCTTCCTCTATTTAAAAGAAGGACAGAAGTCTTCTCCTTTGCTTCCCTGTGCTCTCTGTTCAATTTTACAGTGCTTCTATGGCAAACATCCTGAAGCTCGGCCCCACCGCCTCTTGTGTGTTGCTGTAAGTGTCTGACAATGGAAAGCCAAATTATTGGAGCAGGGCTGTGGTATGGAAGTGTTTCATACCTATTTTATTCTGAATCCCTATATTCTGGTGAGGAAATCTTCTATCTTAGAGTGTTGTTGGATGCAATAGACAGTTCCTATTTTTTTTCAGTCTCCATTAGTATCTTCCTACACAACCTCAGGAGAAATTAAAGCTATTATTCTGTGGGTGTAGCAAAGCTGAAAACACCTTGTGTTCAAACCACCTGAGAGAATTATTTGGGCAGTGTATCACTCTTAGCTTCAGTGAATAAGACTGACATACCACGAGAAATATCCAAAGAAAGAGACAAGACTGCTGAAGAGCTAAAAACATGATCTACATCTTATAAAGTGCACATGGGGTGGAAATTTCTTGCATTCATCTTCATTTGTACTAGAAGTCCATCACACTGCTGACATGATTTTGCTTTCTGTGTTGCACATTATTCTTGTTAGAAGTTTTAGAGGAAATTATCTTTCTTTAAAAAATAAAAATAATAAAAATCGATTGCTTCACTGTTATTAGTACTTTTTTTTGCACCACGTTAGCTTCATTTTAGTAGCCTGAAATACAGTGTCAGCTAGTTGAATTCATGTCACTGTAGGCCTTCATTTAATAAAAGTCCGGATTTAAGCAGTGGAACCTCTACGTTTGACTGTCCTGAACAAAAATGCTACTGCTTGTTTATCTGTGTCAGGAGTTAATCTGCCTAAGACAACCCATATTCAAACTTAGACCTCTGAAACCTCACTAAGTCTCAATGTACTCTTGCTGGATGACCTAATGTACAAGTGACCATTGAATTCAGTGGTCTTTTTTTGTAGCTAATGGCTTGAAAGAAGGAGACATCATGAACAGCAATGGATGAGAAAATAAAAATGGCCCTGCTGTGTCAGACTGTTGGCTATTTTAGTAGTAGCTATCATGATACTTATAGAAAAAGAGTGAAAGCAGGCTGAACTTCATGCATCCCTGAGAACTCTTCAGTTGTGTTTAACTAAGGAATTTCTAATGGAGAGTGTGATTTCTGTCTATTCAGCAACCCTGAATACTGGTCTCATCTAGGATTTTATGCTGTTTCCCATTGATTCTACGTAAGATAGTCATCCACTGCATGTTCTGACAAGTGATCCATGGCATTAGTGTGAAGAAATACTTTTGGTTTGTTTTGAATCAGACTTCTATAAGTGTTATTGTATTTTTCTTCTTTTGGATAAGATAACAAACCATCATTTCCTAGGTGTTCTTTTCACCGCACTAAGTAGTCTCTTTTCTAAGTTGGTTTGTGATCTCAGTCTAATAAACTATTTACAATCCCAGATGTCTGGGACATTTTCAGCTATGGTTGAAATAAAAACTTGGTCTTCCAAGGTTAATAGTGTATTACCTGTGAAAGCAGGTTACAAATGTATGTAATAATCACTTGAAGTCAGTGTTGCTTGATATTAGGACACATCTATGTTTTTAGAATCTCTCAAACATGATATTTAAGTATCTACCTTTCCAGATTTTGATTTCTATTCAAAAAAGGTAGTTATCAAGCCTATAAAATTAATGGGGATAATTAAATTGACATAACTGTTGTCTGTTATTTTTGGTGTGGGATTTTTTTTGTCAGAAATTAAAGAAAAACCCAGGGTAAATGAGAACAGACAAATTTAGACTTCTAAAAATAAAATGAAAAGATGATTTTTATAGAGGTATTTGTTTCAGAGGAGGTAGCTGATGGAGGACAAAGCTCAGCTGAGGATGAAAGCTGCTGTCACAAATAACTATATTGTTAACAGAAGCATGATTAGTCAAGACATTCTTCTTTTATTTAGCAAATAATTAATGCTTAAAAACTGTTGTAGGTTTTCTCATTAACTGGTGTGGAAAGTCAAAGAAAAAATCTTCAATGAGCTGGTTTTATTTTTCAGACTTTGTATCAAATAGTCAGTGGGAGCTATGGGACCTTCTTTAGCAAATTCATGCTCTAGCTATAATAGGTTTATAGTCATAGTGGAAAAACAAGTTTCTTTTTGACAAGATGTGAACAATATCTAGTTCAACCCTTTATAAAATGGGCCAGATACGGAAGTATGTAAGTACAAATATTAATAAAATGAACCACCTTAGATTATGACATTAGGCTTCTTATATAACAAATATACTTCTGCAGTTAGTCTTCAACTAGAAGGTAGAAGATAATTGTTGCAGTTTACTATTGCTTGGCACACTTGGATTTCAGTGTCTAATGACACATCATATAATGACTACCTTCTTAAAAAGCTAATTGTAATAACTAATGTTATGTTACTCCAGTTCTTTTACATGAAATTTTCCTATACAGTTCTTAACTTATGGCTGACATACGTTGAGGTGGGAAACGTCTTGATGTATGAAGTACACATTTAATTTTAGCCCTCCTTCAAGGTGTCCTACATGAAGCACATTGTGGCAGTTAATGCTAGCTCAAGAGCTGGCTTTTATTTCAGTTTTATTTTGGGCTTGATTTTGATATCGCTTGCTAAAATCATCAAAAGAACAATAGGCTTATGCATTTGCTGGGAAGCATTAAACCAATTTAAACCAAAATTTGCAAATATGACTCATACTTTCCTGTGCTTAACTGGAGATGCTGGATAAAATCTGTTTTCAGTTATGCTGCTCCTTTTGTATTCCAAACAGCAGGCCTGTTTAAGAACAACTAATGTTAGGACAGGCTGTGCATTACTGCAGATTTCAGCGGTGCATTGCACAGCATGGTCCTCCTTGCAATTCAGTTTTCTTTCTTCTACCACAATGAAAATAATTTTGGCATTCAGGATCAACTATAGTGACTTATGAAGCGCTGGAACTGTTAAGGTTTCTGTAGCTGTGGTAGTTTACTTAATTTTTTTTTTGTTTATGATGTGAGATTACACATGAAAATTGAAGAATTATTTTGTTTCTACAGCATAACTTTAGCCACTTTTCAATATAAGTCTTATTAGTGATACAACAATTCACTAGGAATAGTATGCTACTGTCTACCCTTCTCATTATATATCAAATCTTGTTTGTGCATCTAAACAAAAGTTAGGGAAAAAAACAGTACATTGACTATTAAAAGTAGAACCATCACAATATATATTCTATTCGATACAGATTCAGCCAAAAATATAATATGTAACTTGTTAACAACAGAATGCTCTGTTTTGGTTATTTTGACTGGGAGTAAAGACTGTTTCTTGTTATGACCCAGAAACTTGCTTTGTTCTTGCTGAGCAGTGCCCAACAAATGTGCACAAATCAGATCCTTAGTTCCTATCAATGGTAACGTAGGGCAGCTCTCTACTTCCATTTTCATTACTTGCTTCTATAGTCTCTAGGAAATTAATATCTGTGTATTAACAGAGAAATCCCAAAAAGTGTGTTACAAAAATGGTTGATTTGGTAAGCTTTTAGGTGCAGTGCATTACTCTTTGACTGATATACTGAAAGAAACACCAGAGGCTCAATGTACTTATTTTGCCAACAGTAACATGTGAGCCTTCAGTATTGCACAGAAATTGTACTTTTGCTGCTTAGTTGTTTTTGTATTGTTGTGCGTTGTGGCTATTTTTTTTTTTATTTTTATTTTTTTGTACTTCTTTTAAATTCTTTAACTGTATATTCCCATAAATTGGGATTTATTGCTGACATTTTCATTTTACAGAATTCATTTTAGTTGTGTGGCAAATGCTTTAAAAAAATATTTAGATAGATTTCATTGAGCAGATGTATTAGTGCAGGCTCAGTTTTCAATGATTGACATTATGTGACATTTTCTCTGAGAATTTGTATAGAACTTGCTCAGAAGAATCATGTAATGAGGCTCTTAATCATATTTCATGCAGTTGGTGTTGATGGATCTGTTTTTCAGTGCACAGGAGACTCCAGAGGCCATGGCTTATGATTGATTTAGGACAGACAAGCTTAAAATTAGATGAATATGAAGCAAGATATAACATGCAAGTTATGAGAAGAACAAGCTGTGTTTTTACATTCAGTAAGGAAATGTTCACCTATTAAATTGATTATTTGAATAAGTATACGTTACGTACATACAACATTGTTAATATTTGATATACATTGTCATCTGTGAAAGTAGTATCACAATTCTTGTTAATCGTGCTTTTTTATTGTGATAGGTAAAAGCAGCAAAGAAGAAACAACATTGCTTACATAATGAAGGATTAGTACTTGGAAATTAAGAAAAAATAAAGCTTAATAAAGGAGTAGATACCACAAAGGGGATTAAATAGATTATGATCTATTTATTTTATTTACTGTTACAAGAACAGTGAGGTGCTATTTTTTTGTACAGTCTGCAAAGGAGAGTTTGGGTCTGAAAGAGTTTGTAGTCCAGACAGTCTTGAGACTGGATATTTGCAGTTTTGAGCAACCTGTACACAGATAGGCCTGGGTACTAAATAAGGAAGAACTGAAGACTGAGCTGTTCCACTGATGCTAGTTAAGATTTCACAGGCTGAAAATTACGCATGCAATAAAAAAAAATTGAGAATTCAAATCATAACTGAGCTCCCTGAGCAGTGTACGAAACCGATCCAAGATTTCTTAAGTGTTTGTTTACTTTTCTAATAGCTCTTATGATGCATTAGAGAAGGATAATAAATTTTCTGAAAAGAAAAAGATGTGCAACAGATGAACATAAAAGTAAATGAATATGCTATGGGAAATGAATCTGAATAAAACGCTGCACTTAATGAAGATGCCTGTCTATTTTAAGATAATTTTGAGAAGAGCTCAAGCAATATCACTGTAGAATTGTGGAGACGGTAATTTGAGATGGTAGTTCTTCTCTTCTGAAACACTAAAATAATACTCAGTAGTGTTGTTTACCTTAAAAAATCAGTGCAAAAAGCTGAGGAAAATTTGGCAACAATGCTATCATTGTTCTTCACCAGTTAATTTGCTTGAAAGACTGAATAGATGTTCACTCATTTTCAAAATTGTTTTTTTTTCAGCACTAGCATGCTGGTGGTTTTTTTGTGTGTGGGGAGGGAGGGCTTGTTTTGTTTTGTTTTGTTTTGTTCAGACTTGTTTCTGAATTGGGTGGTAAGAGTTAGTTAAGCTAGATAATATGACTACTAAACAAGTTGCTTGTTGCACTTTGCTTTTTAGCTGGAGAGTTTAGCCTCAGTGATGAAAGAGTCTGGGTAGGATGGCGTATTTAAGTTTTACTTTAAGGTAAGACTGATAAGGTTTTTTCTGCTATAACTTTTGACCTTTGACCATGGTGCTTATAATATAGCTGATAATTTTTCAGGAAAAGTAGCAGAGTAAAGTAGAGTAAGCTCATGTGCACTGAGGCTTGCTCTCTGTTAGTTCACCTTGACATCCTGAGTGTTCATCTTTTTGAGTGTGTTGCAATGAAAGGAACTATAAGAACACTAGTTTGCTCTGTGCCAACTTTCCGTTCTCTCTATCTGGTTGTGATTACAAGGAAGTGCAGGAAATGCTTATGACTCTTACTATCAAGAATGTGTCAGATTTCTGGACAGCCACATGAGAAAAACAGCTGAAAGTAAAGACATGCTCTGGTACATGAGTTGCAATGTTAGAGTGAAGGATGAAAAGTGACAAAGTAAGCTGAATAGGAGATACTTGCACTGTGTTGTGCAAAGCAAGCCTGCCTTTGCTGAAACCCTATGAACATCATGGGGATGCAGCTTTTAATTCAGATGATTCTGATGTAGTCCAAGACTTAATAATGGTGTTTCTTGACTGAAACCGTGGTTAAGCAGGAGTTGTGTAGTTCAGAATTATGTGTTAGT
>NW_024962252.1:31572198-31624341 GCF_019238085.1 Lagopus leucura
CCCCGGTGCCCCCCCCCCCCCCCCCCCCCCCCCCCCGCGCCCCGGGGCGGGGGGGAAATTTATGTGATTTTTTTGATGAAGTAGATGTGGAAATAGTGCTGCTGATAGTTAGCAAAACGATGTTTGAGAGCACCAACACAGAAAATTTGGAAATGTTTTTTTGGGGTGACTGTGGACTGATTCATTTTACTTTCTGGTTTTTGAAAACTTAGGTTTATTTGGAAAGTTGCTTTTAGAAATAAAGAAAAAATAGATAAAGATGACTGTCACTTTGTATTTTTGCTGAAGGAGTTTGAAGTATCTTTGAGTGTGCTTTATTCCTAGAGGACTCAAAGTATTTCTTGAAGGCAAAACTTAAAATGTTCAATTGCTCATCTTCCATTTGGAAGATTTACAAAAGTTGGTTGGGAATGATGTAGCTGAAATAAGTGATGAGCGTAAGAAAATCAAGGTAGGCAAATGGAAGGATGTATTCAGCTTTTCATAACTGGTGATCTGCAACTATTTTAAAGACCCACATACCCCTAAGGCTTTTGAACTTGAAATGACTTTATGTGAATTCAAATAATTGAAAGAAGTCTCTGGTTCTTAAAAATATTAATTCGTCACATAAAACAAACTAAGTGCAAATATCTTTCAGTGAATTGTCACTGTTATGGTTTGTAGCTTTCATTCTAGAAATACCTTTAGAATTTCTTCTGTTCTCCTAAAATGAATATGCTAAAAGGAAACAATTCAATTCTATCTCTTCAATTTGTGTTCCTCAGGTCAGTTCACATAACCCGTTATTCTTAGAATTAAAGTTTTCACCTAGTTTAGTTATCTAGGCTAAGCTAATTGTTTAGGCTTCCTCTTCAGTTACAGAGCAGAAAGGATACTTGGTGTGGCCTTCCTTGAATATCATGTAGTTCTGGTCTCCATAAAATAAAAGGGATATTAGGATATTTCATCCCACTATATCCTGTAAATTGATGTCAAAACATACCTATTTCTATATATTGATTGCCCACAAAACACGTGTTAAATGTTAAACAGCATTTATAGAGATTTAAATTATAATCTAATGCTTTTAGCTGTCTTTCAAAAATTTTCCTGTAATTTGTTTGAAGTTGTATCAGTGTTCAAATGTATATATAATTAAACATGTAAGTATGTTTTTAGATATTTATGTGTAAATATATTTACACACTATATATCATTTATATATTATTATGTATGTCATGTAGAAATGAACGCAAGCTCACCACTCTCACAGATATGAATCATCTGAGTAAATGAGAAAATGACTCTGGAGGCAAGGAGCAATTTTGTACTTTACCATTTCTGACAGTGAGCAATTTGCATTTTGGGGATTTTGAATATTATTCTCATATTTATACATTAAAGTTGTGTGTTGTGAAGGAGACTGTAGATGTTGCTGCAGAGCTGAGCAGGGGAAGTTAGATCCAACGCTCTTTTTTGTGTTCTATGGAAACTATTTTGTGAAGTTACCTTTGGGTGCTGATATCTAACTGGTTAAACTACAAACATGCCATTTACTAAAGGCACACCAACTTGCTTTGAAGTCAGATTTTCAAGAGTCTGAGAACCGCTTTTGTCAGATATTGTTTGATTATTTTTATCCAAGGTTCATGTATTTTGGACTCAGTGATCCTTATGGGTCCCTTCCAACTCAGGATATTCTACAATTCTGTGATTTTTTGAGAAGTTCTCTAGCTCTGGTTCTGTTTCAGGCCTAGATTAGAAGAAGAAAAGGGCTTTGATTCCTTCTCATCTTCTCTTTCTACAGCTAATAAGGTGATCTTCTCACTCCTCAAAAAATGGTATATCTTATTTGAAGCTCCTTAAAGCTTATGTGGGACTGTTTGTGTCTGAGTACATGTTGATCACTGAATTTTGATGCAATTGCTACAGACTGGCAGGAATATCATGGTCATTTTTCTTCCAAGGGATTGATTTAGCTAATTCAAGTCTTGACTTTGAAAAAAACCCAAACAGATAAAAACCAATATTTAAGCAGTCACTTGATTTTCCTCAATATTTACTCATTTTCTGGGTGACAGATCAAGGCCTGGAGATTTACAGGAGCTGGAAGAAAAGATGAGTCCTCTTACTAGTGAGTTTTGTTGTAAAAGGGAACATCACTTGATGATATATTGGCAGTTTGGATGCTATCCACAGTCATGATGGTCTTGGAAGAGAAATAAAAATCTTATGTGTGGGAGCCAAAGGCACATGGCCTTTGTGGACAGGACAAAAGAAAAGGGCCATAAACTTGAGTATAGGAAGTTCTGCACCAAAAGCTTTGCCTTTCACTCTGAAGTTGGTGTGGTAAAGAAATATTATCCAAAAAAGTATATTCAGTTATGAATTTCTGATACGACAAGTTAGTCTTTGCAGCAAGGAAAGCACCTATACATACTGTGACGTAAGCAATTCTTACTAGAAGAGCTTTTAAGGAGCTTCAGAATAATTAAAAGATACTTCTGAATTTTGGAATACATTTTACTAAAAATAAACGTAAATAAAATTCCTTCTCTTCTTGTTCCGGTCTGAGTATATACCGACCATAATTTGCAGACAATCTGGCAAAACCCGCATAGCATGCAGGATCTAGCCTGTGTATTTTGCTTAGAAAAAGAAGATAAAGACTGTTCAGTAAACTAGATGCTGTTGCCCTTGGTTTTCTGTTCCGGTCTAGCGCAGATGAAATAAAAAAATGGCCTACCACAACATTTCTCTGTATTAGTTCATCAGATTACTGCTTAATAGAAATAGCAACAGTTGATGCATAGAATGCTTCATGTACAGCATTATTAGCAGTTCTGTAAATTCACTCTTGCACTCTTGCACAAAACACTTTTCCCGGTTTCCCTGAGACCAAACGTACTCTGTAATTGTAGATTCATATACTTGAATGCATATTGATAACACACTTAAATACATGGGCTGTATAAATCTGAACATAATTGTTCACTGGTATGGTGAATATAAATTCTTTATCTAAGGAAAAAATCTATATTATAATGAAAAATATCAGAACTCCTAGCCATGGTATTTGTGAATAGTAACATAGTATAAAACTACTGGGAATATGCTCCTGCTTAACAAATAATCCATTCTCAAAGGTTTAGTGAAGGTAAAATGACTTAGTTGTCTGGTGTGATTTTTGTCTCTATCTTGTATTGCACTTTTTGTTGTCTGTCTTTTTCTGTGGTATAAAGCCGATTTAGCATGTAAAGTTTATTTATCCTTTTTATGAGAGCATGATTTATGCTGTGATAATCATTCCCAAGATTAAATGTACTACTCCTAACAGTATAAGAAATCCTGCAATTGTTCTATTTTACCATATTGTAACATAATTTAGCAAATAAACATGCAATCCTTTCAATTGACTTCTGAAATATTTTTATACTGAAATGGTAACCAGCTGAAGTGTTAGAAACACTTCTGCCTCATACAGCATATGACGGGCAGCCCCAATAAAGTCAGGCAGAAAATGTTAAGAAAAGTATGGTTTGGTTTGCAGTAGCTCTTTCTAAAACCCCAAGAACAAGCATTAGTAAACCAGTACTATTTTTTATTTTATTTTATTATCAAGCCTGACAGTACGCAGAGGATAAAACTTTGGATAAAACTGACAGTTGTCACTGTCCCTTTGCAATTAGCAAATGCAAATGAAGTATTATTTCCAGCCATGCTGGAAGGCACTGCATCCCCAGAAGTGTTAAAGGGTCTTGGATGCAGGGCAAGATTTTGCCCTTGTTTGTTGTGAGGCTAGTTTCAACTGGTGCTTTTTGGCTTCAAATTCTCTCCTCCTGACAAAAACTGGAGTTCTGCCTTTACAAGGAGCAGATGGCTGATGGAAACCCTTGCAGCTCCTGGCAAACCCTGAAGCTTCTCAGTAGCTATTAAAACTTTTTTGTTACAGTTAAATGACAACGAAATGTCCAACCATAATTACATTTTTAATGGAATTAGACAAACATTTGAACTTGCTATATTTATGTGTATATGTATATATGTCTATTTCATGCCTATGTCTTACTACATTAGTGTGATAAAGCCTTTAAACTATTTTGCATTTCTTTGCTGTTGCCACTGTGGTAGATACCCTGATATAACTTTACTGAAATAAAAACTGAAAATACAAGGACAGACCATATGATAAATTTCATTCTTGTTTATCCTGGATGATTTCCAGGCAGCAGATTTTTGTCAAACTGTGGTATTTTAATGATGAAAAAAAAACCTAATGCTTTCAGAATAAATCAGTTATTTGCATGAAGTTCTCAGTTCTTGAAAGAAGCTGTCTGAGTCTAAGGGAATGATGCGCTGAACTGTTAGAGAGGATAAGGCTTATTTTTTCCTTTAGTTTCAGTAGCTCTTGGTGTCAGGTTATGTATATGAAATCCAGTGTGCTTGTCGACTGCCTCAGCTTCTGCATGTATCAGAGTAACTGCAGATGCAGAAGAGTGCATTAATATAGAAGTTCATTGGAAGTGCTTCTTTACTGGAGTTCTCCAAGGTGAACAGCAAGTATGCCAGTGATAGAAAGCTGGGAGGAGTGGCTGACACACCTTAAGAATGTGTTGCCTTTCAGCTAGACCTGGACAGACTGGAGAGCTGGGAAGCAATAAACCAGATGGGCTTTAAAAAAAGCAAATACAGAGTCTTGCACATGGGAAGGAATAACTGCAAGTAACAGTACAGGTTGGGACACGACCTGCTGGAGAGGAGGTCTGTGGAGAAGGACCTGGAGGTCCTGGTGGACAGGAGGTTGGCCATGAGCCAGCAGTGTGCCCTGGTGGCCAAGAAGGCCAATGGGATCCTGGGGTGCATTAAAAGGAGCGTGGCCAGCAGGTCGAGGGAGGTGACACTCCCCCTCTACTCTGCTTTGTTCAGGCCTCACCTGGGGTACTGTATCCAGTTCTGGGCTCTCTGATACAAAAAAGACAGGGATCTCCTGGAGAGAGTCCAGCAAAGGGCCACAAAGATGATAAAGGGCCTGGAGCATCTCCGCCGTGAGGAAAGGCTGAGTGAACTGGGTCTGTTCAGCCTTGAGAAAAGAAGACCTAGAGGGGATCTTATTAATGTTTATAAAAATCTCATGTGTGGGAGCCAAAGGGACATGGCCAACATCTTTTTCAGTAGTCTGTGGGGACAAGACAAGGGAAAATGGCCATAAACTGGAGCATAAGAATTTCTGCACCGATATATGAAGGAACTTCTTCATGGTGAGGGTGACAGAGCACTGGAACAGGCTGTCCAGGGAGGTTGTGGATTTGCCTTCTCTGGAGATGTTCAAGACCCATCTGGATACCCTGTGCAGCCTGCCGTAAAGGGGCCTGCTTTGCAGGGGGGCTGGACTCGACAATCTCTAGAGGCCCCTTCTAACCTTTACAGTTCTGTGATTCTGTGAAGTTTACTAGCCTATATAGATAGAAGCATTAACATTTCTGCAGAAAACCCACCGGGACCAAGTTTAAGCTCTGACAGATGTCAAACCGTTTCATTTATTTGTTCACAGTTTACTGTCTAAAGACTGAGAATGGTATATTTTTTTAAGTGTATAGGGAAGTGACAGAGATAAAGGTTGCATTTCAAGACGAGTGTTTGTCTGGAGAATTGGAGTGATGAGGAGAGAAAAAAGGAATTATAAGGACCTTGCAAGAGTGTGTGTTGTGCAGGGCAAAGGCAGGCTTGGGAAGAAAAAGGTTTCTATTGGTGATCCAGAGACTAAGGTTGCTTCAGTCCAGGGAGCTGCTGAAGATTGATGATCTTCAAAGAGACTTGATGAAAGGAACAGCTGCTTTCTTCATTTTTACTTGCAGAGAAGTCTAGTATAATCTTGCTAGTCTTCACTGTAGATTTTATGGAGGATTGATACGGTCTGAGAAGCTGGGACAATACTAAGTAAAGGGCAGTTGTAGGTTTAGGTGACTGTATTTGTATCCTTGCTCTTCTTTTAATAACTTGATTTTAACACTGTTCACTTTATAGATTGAGGTGCTATTTGGAGGGGATTAATTTAAAAAAGAGACACTGTGTTAACTATCATAACTGTCTCTTTTTCTTATACATGTAATTGTCTATGTTTATTATCCTACCTATATTTATATACAGTGATACTATTCATGGTTATAAGGATTAGTTCTAGTGATGTTTGAACTTTTTTTTTTTACTGAGGCCAGTTCTTTCTCACTTTTATTGAACAATATCTTATTGTGTGACTGTTCCCGTTTATTCTACCTAAATTACTTAGGGATTGTATATTCATGGACCAAAGTTATTTGTCTCAATTTTTTTTCAGAATAATTTTTTTGTATTTATTGATAAAAGAATTCTCTTTCATGATTGATTGCTAGGTAGTAGTATTGGAAGTATGGTGTACATCTCACTCTAACCCACAAGTCTGATGCTGTTTAGAATTCTTATCCAAGGAAAATCAAAGGTTAGTGAAGTTGAAAAAACAAATACTTCTTCCTGGGACTTCACTGGGGTTATTTTAATTGTTAATATTTCTTTTCTTTTCCTAGGCAATGTTCAGTCTCTGCATGGTTGAAAGTGAAGCTGACGAGGTGAATCTGCATGGCGTCACAAGCCTAGGTTTAAAACAAGCCCTGGACTTTGCATATACTGGACAGGTACTGTACAGCTCTTTAAATTGAGAGAAATTAAAACAATTTGCAATAAAAAGAGAAGACTGCCCTTAGAGAAGTACTGTTCTTGTGCATTCCCCAGTGCAAGGTCTTTTGACTTAACAGATCTTACTTAGGCTATATTGTTTATGTGAGTAGTTTGTTTGTTGTTGTTCTTCCCCCCCACCCATAGAGGAATTTTCCAATAAAAACATGTTTATTGTATTATATCCATTGCATTGTATCCAAGCAGTGAACCATATATGGCTTATATGCCCTTTTTATAGTGGTCTGATTGTTCATAAAAATTTGATGTGAGTTGATCCATGTGCTAAATGAGAGAGAAAAAAATAAAGTAGGCATTTTTCTAATAATAAATATTTATGAACCTTTGCTGGGCTTGTACAGTCGAGGGGAAATGCGGTCTTTTACTTTCTGGGAAGATATAATCCAGTTATCTTTCTAAATGCGTATAGGTACTGTGCATCTTTCTTTGTTGCAATTTTTATGAGAGCAGATTGTATATCATATTATGTTACTAGTGTATCGGTGTAAATGAAACTTTGGAGAATTGGAGAATGTGAAGTGATGCTCCTATTTCTACTCCTACTTGACTCCTCTTACACCCACCAAAAATAACCCCCAAAAGCAAAGAAACATTTCAAACAAAGCAAACAACAACAGCAAAAACCTGCAATAAAAGTACCCAGTGCATTTATATGTCCTGCCATATCTATTCTTTGCATTCCTTGTCAGTGTTTCTCTATAATTTCATCTCAGTTCAGTTCAGTGAACTAAGAGCTTCTTATACCATTGGAGATATTTTTGCTTTGTACTTAAACATTCTAGAAAACGGAAGTATTTCTGGAATTATTGCAAAAACAATTTAATTTATGAATTAATTTTGAAAAGAAGCTTAAATCCATTTCTGTGTTGTACTGTGGTGTATATAGTCATTAATTTTTCAAGGGGAATTAAATAGAGGTAAAGAATTTATAATTTATTACCAGAATACAGATAATAGTTTGCCATTAGCTTTAGAGACTAACTCTTGAGATTTCTGTGTTTCGTGCTAGGAAAACAAAACTTTATTGAATAAGCTTTATTTATTTTACTATATTGAATAAGCTTTTTCTTTGTATTAAAAAAAAAAAAAAAGAGAGAGACCATGCTATGTTACTGAATTGGCTGAAGTTACCAGTTATATGTACGGTTTTTGTTATTTCAGTTGAAAGCTGTGACAGGTAAGATTGTTTCTTGTATTGTGGAGAATCTGTGCCATCCTCAAAGTTATTTGAGATATAGATTTAGTATAGTGAAAGTAGAACTCTTGTTGCTAAACAAATCTAAAAGATCAAAACCAATTTTGAAAACGTGCTATAATGTACTGATTTTTTCTATCTGCTGTGAACAGAACAGTCCTCTAACTTTCATCAGAATTCAAAGTCTAGTAAAACTATGTAAAATAAATGACTGTGATTGGATGAGTTTGTTTATTATAAGACAATAGTCTAGCCCACCTTACTTCTGGGGCAGTATCCTCAGCTCCCTAGTACTTAAAATGCTTCCTATGTTTGAGCCTATAGACATTTCTGAGTCTTTCATTTTTAAGTGCAATCTACTTTCAATAAATTATTTGGCATCTTGAGTTAAATATAGATTTGCCTGTATATACAGTAGCTCACATTCATAAGAGTTTATAGGGCAACGTTTTATACTCTTATCAGCTCTATTGGATATGCTACTTTGAAGCACAGAGAAATTACAACAATTCTCAAGGAATTCTCTTAGAAAGATATTTTTGAAGTACAACACAGTGATAACGCAGATCAGTGAAAATGTAATATTGATTTTTTTCCCTTATGCCCTTGAAATTCTCTTCTTGTGCTTGGTTTATAAATATTGAGCATCGCTTATGTACTGACTCAGACTGACAAAACCTTGGTGAACATTTATGTTTCAAGGTACTGAGTGGGAATAATCCACAAAGATTATTAATAAATAGTTGGATTATTGCATGCTTATACCAAAGTTGTGAAACCAGACATTTTCAGTTTGAGTATGTGAACTGTTTCTGTTTCTGTTTTTGTTTCAAAGTATTTCTTAGTAAGCCAAAATTCATTCCTGCCAGGTACAATTTGATATTGCTCTGACATGTCAAGATATGATCAGATTTGCTTGTCAAAAAAAGAAAAAAAAAAAAAAAAAGGCTTTCAGTTTGAAAACCTTCAATCACTGCAAAAAAACCGCTGTGCAACTGACAGCAGTACAGTGACAGTAATAACCTATCCATGTCTCAACAGATAAATATTTAATTTCAGCTTTTCTCTACTTATTTTAAAAAATATTTTGCTAAACTTATATTCAGTTTGGATGTAACTTTAATGTAACTTTCTGTGTAAAATAGTGCATTAGAGACATCTGCTGGAAATATTCAATATTGCATGATGGTAATATTTGATGCCTATGGTTGTTTAAAATCATCAAAATTAACAAATTTAATTTTTAGCATGATATTGCAATCAGAAATGCAACTCTAACATCCTTATGTTATTATTTTTAAATTTGAAATGCTACCACAGACTTATAGTACTGATGTTATCACCCTGTCTGCTGAGGCAGACAGTGCCTTATTGTAATAACTGCTGTAAATCTTTTGCTTTTAGAAGAAAATTGATTTTTCAGTAGAAGGAAAGGTTGTGATAAGATGGAAGTTAAAGAATTTAAGAATTCCAATGGAATTAATCCATTATTATGGTCCCATATCATATA
Source organism: Lagopus leucura (assembly GCF_019238085.1). Lineage (NCBI taxonomy): Eukaryota > Metazoa > Chordata > Aves > Galliformes > Phasianidae > Lagopus > Lagopus leucura. The sequence goes on from NW_024962252.1 coordinate 31,581,615, forward strand.
ACAACAAAGAAATAAGTGTTGGTATAGAAATGAATAAAAAGTTACAAGAGGAAAATTTGATTTTCTTTCCTCAACAGTAAAGTTAAGGTGAAATACAGAACATAATTTCAGCAGAGTGCTCTTAGCATGTAGACTGTCAGTAATACTCTAATAGCGAAATCTTGGGCAAAAGTGACCTTTCCTCTTACTCAGCTGTTCAGCAGCAAAAATACAGTAGATTTATTTGGTGGGATATTTTCCCTTTGATAGGTTCTTTCCTGAGTGCTATATGTGAATGCAAAAGATGAAGGTTAAAAGTGCAGCTAATGGTTACTCCAGTAATGAATTTAATGATAACGTTTCATGTTTTCTGCATTAAGAGAGTTAGGAACCTCAAATCTATCTGCATTGTTTTCTCTTGCAAATCTACTGTGCCTGAATACAATACCTACAGTGATTAGCTTTCAGATTATGTCAGGACATCATTATTTTTCTTTTGGAATTATGCATCACCATCATAGCTGTCTTTTCTAATATGAGGTCCCAGTCATTTTTTTGTGTGCCCTTGTGGTCATGGCCATAACATCATCATGAAGGAATGTTACTCACATCCCTCTTTTACTTAGCAGTTGAATCTACAGTGCCCGATCTTCAAGAAGAAAGCTTTTGTGACAGACAGTAAAAGTATAATGTGCTTAATTCCTCCAGTCTTTTCAGGTGAGGCTAAAAATGAAGACATACTGAAGTATGAAGAAAAGTATGCCTGGTGGACTGGGCATTTTACCACGTACTCCATGTACTCACAATACAGTGAAAGGATTATTTCCCTGCTGTAGTTGGCCATGTCCTTTCTTCATAAAAGGGTACTAGGATCATTCTCTTTTTTACTTCAAGGTGGTAGTGATCTCAGTGATTAGATTACTCAACCTTTGTTCTCACAGGGCATTCTGCAAATATCAGATGTGCATTGGAAAGGGAGGTGGATGAAACATAAACAAGACAGTAAGTAATGTTTTAGATATTAATATTAGGGAACAGCTCTTGGAGCAGGGCTTGGAGTTCACAATTCCTTCTGTCTCAACCACTGGATAATGAGTAAGAGTCTAGGTTATAAAGTCACAAGCACTGTTGTCTGCTCTTTTTGTTGTTGTTTTTGAGTTTTTCTTCTTTGTAACCATAATCTCATTTGGAGAAAAGGAATCCAATTAAACCATGAACAAGCTGGTTTAGTTGGATGGCAAATCTCTCGTTATTACAAGAAAATATGCTTCTGGTCAGAAGAAAACCTTTGGACTTCTGAAAAGTTTCAGTGCTGAAGACAGAATCTTAGAAAGTGTAAATCTAGTAGGACTGAGTAAGTAGCTTAAACTGAAAATTTGAGGCTCCTCATTTTAGATGAGGCTCTTGCATTCCTCCTCAAATTTAGATCCTGCCAACAGCTTCATTTTTGTTGATATTTTATGTACATGATACCATCATTTGAATCATCTGATGGGCACTCTGCTGTTGTTTCTAGAAAGAAGGATAATGCAAGAACACTGCCATTAATTAGCAGTAGAGGACTGTGATCCAAATTCAATAAAAATAAAAATGCACATTTAGAGTCCTATATATACTGGAATGCTTTGCAGGCTTTGATCTCTTTTTGTAATTAAATTCTACTATATGTCTTTAATCCATGGTAATAAATAATATTTTGAATTTAGGTAGAATTTTGTTTGAGACATCAAAGCACATAGCAAAATCAAGCGATCACTGACTTTAATGTCTTTCCTCAAAAATAATTTTATTCTTTGATGCACATAACTTTCCAAAGGCCTCCTGGGAAAGCAGCATCTTAATGAGTCATAATATATGGTTCTCCTCCTGGCCAATTCCTTTTTTCTAACTGGCCATTTTCTGTTTTCTTTTTCTAAATCATAGTATTTTTTTTTCTGTATTAATAAAAAGTTACAAAATCATTCTAAATCACCAAAGGAAAAAGGAAGGAATCAGAGGGATAGCCCTGCTAGAAGGGCTGGTTTATCTTCAGCTCTTTCTCCAAAAACAAATTTTGGACTAGGTCATGCTATGTATCTTCTTAAAAAGCCCTAGTGCAGCTTTACATCCTTTCTACAGAATGAATGTTGAAATACTTCCATTTCTTGAAAACTACGTACAAAAACAAATTTTAAATTTTTCTTTTCTTACCTTATTTTTTTTCACATCACTTTTTTTGATACTTATGTAAAACGAAACATAGAAATTTTTATTTTTTTACTCACAAAGTATTAACACAGAAGCAGTCTTTATTAAAGGTGATATCAGTATATTCAGTTGCTCTTGATATTACTCTTAACTCATAAATTCTGTTTATTTATTGATTTTATTTACCAACTTTAACTTGTATTCACTAGAAAAACAAACACACTGTGGTCTTGTAACAGAAATATTGCTTTATCAAACAGGTTTCATGAATCAATAGGAGTAACATCTGGTAATTTTTATTTTTCTTTTCAAATTCAGACACATACAATTACAGTTACCTGAAGTATTATCTTATAGCTCCTTTGTGAACCTATTTTTTTCTTGTTGTTTTGGTTTAGCTTTTTTTTTTTTCTTGTTAAAGTTCTTCTGTTAAGAAAAAATGGCAGAGGTCTCAGTAGTAAATAAATAGCTCAAATAAGCATTTGTAAGTTCAACTGTTTCTCCTGATAATTACTTTGATGCCTTTATGGAATCTTGTCTTTCATCACTCATCAAAATCTCCCTCTTTTGATAGTGGCAGTTTTTCTAGTGATTAACCAATATTTCGTTTGCCATTTTCAGTTAAGATTGAGGGGAAGCAGCTTTCTTAGTACCTCTTACTCTGTTAAATCTATTCTAGCCCATTTGTGGGTGAGGTGTATTGCAAAGCTGTATCATGGTGGTTGATTTTCTTGTATAAGTGACCTCCCAGTTCCCGTGTCTGGCAGTTCAACTGGTTGCCTTTTCACAAAAAGACAGATTTTAACTACACTGCCTGATGACTTCAAATATCCTTGTTCTTTTCTCCAAGGGGCAACATGCAAAGGTCTTGGAAAAATGTATCTATTCCTATTGGAGTATATCTTATTGAAAATATTTATTTTATCATCATTTTCAATGTGGTTTCAAAGTTAAAAAGTATAAACTTGAGTTAACAGGAAGATATTATTGTTTCTCTGCCTAGAATCATAAAATATCCTAAGTTGGAAAGGACCCACAAGGATCATCAAGACCAACTCCTTGCTCTATAAAGCACCACCCAAAATTAAACCCTAGAAGGCTTAGAATAAAATGGAACTCATTCACTTAACTTGTTTTTTATAGTTAAGGTTTAATGTTTCACGTTGTTTGTTCTGGATAAGTTACCAAGTTATGAATAAGATAGCTTTTCTGGAGTTGAAAGTAATTAAAGTACTGAGACATTATACCAAAGAAAAAGTGAATTTGCTTGGAGTCTTAGTTTATATGCTGTGCATTTAACATAGACTTTCTTTGAGTTTTCTGAACAAATACTCTGATAAGTATCAGAGAAATGCTGGTCATGATTCCTTCTGGCATTGACTAATGAGACATCTGGGTTTTGCAATAAGTTATCAAACATTATGTGCCCATGCTTTGGGCAGTTGCCTGCAGGGCACTGGAGCACTCTTGCCCTGCTCACATTATTTTGAAGCAGCCCTTCTCAACATGTAGGAAATACAGAATTGAAGTGAAACACCAGTGAGCTCTGAGACAGGCAGAAGTGCTAACTGGTTGTGAGTAAAATGCACTCTGAAGTGCTCTAAAAGAAAAGTTACTTTTTTGATTGCTCTGATGCACACAGAATAGTCTCCAGAGGGGAGAAACAAATGGTGCTTTTGTTTGATGCCTGTCTTGTTTGAAATGCTGATCATTGCAAGTGGAGTCAAGAAGGAATTTTCTCTTGCATTAGGCTGTCAGGAATTTTAGGACTTTTTTTTCTGTTTTATGTGGTATATTCCATATGGTTTACTACTTTCTGATATGACATCATGTATTTCCTTACTGTTATAGCTTAATAGCCAGCAGTAAATGGGGAATAGATTGAATGACCTAGTTATTTTTTCCAGATAAATATCCCTTGAGACTCCATAGGATTTGACAGTGAACCAGGAGATTGCCTTCTTAGGCTGTAAGTTTTATTTGTTGGGAAGGACAACTTAAAGGGGCTTCTTCATCACTGCTTTCCACCTCTTGCTTCTGTCTTTGCTATAACCATGCAATTTTTTTTGGTAGGCTTATGCTGAATGGTTGGTTATTTAAATAAATAAATAAATAAATAAAAGTATTAAGAGAATAAAAGAAGGGTCTTAGTTTGAGCTGCATGGAAATGGGGTATGACTGTTTGTCCCAGCATTGTCCTTGAAAAAGGACAGTGGTTCTAATACTGCTCCTAGCCCAAGAAATCATAGCCATGAGTTGCTTTGTGTTACCAGGAATTGTCCTAATGAAAATATTGAAGAGAGAGGCAAAATGTGTGATCCTGATTAATCTTCTCCATAGTTGCCTGGAGCCCTAAGATGTACTGAGCTAGGCAAGATGAGTTGGGAAGAAGAGGAATGTCGTGGGGGAAGAAGGAATGAATTGAGAACTACTTCCCAGAGGAAGATGAAAATGGAGTTGCTCAAGGCTACATGACCATAGTTTTTGTGACTGTGAACCTGATTAAAATTAACATGTTCTGCCTCAGAACTGTGCTTCAGAAAGTCTGGCTTAATTTACAAAAGTTTGTAATACCTACATTTAAAGAGCAGTTTTCCTCAGTATATCAACCGAGCATGAACAGATGCACTTCCATGTGGATTTTTATTCTATCTCTAAAAATCATGGGTCTAAGAATTGTGTAATCCGGATGCTGTGAACATTCTGTTGCAAAGAAACACCATATTTTTACATCAGATCAATTTGAATATAAGCAATATGTCATACCAGGGGCTTGAAAAACTAAGCTGCCAAGGCTGTCTGCAAGATCTGCCTGTAGTACACAGGTAGAAGGTGATTACGCTCATTTTCTTGGGTAGCAACATAGGCCAGGGAAAAGTTGAGAGCCCAAAGAACTTTGCCAGGTGCAATACATGAATTACATCTAATTAATATAAAAATAGCACAGAAACCAGTCTTATGATGGCATTTGTCATACAAAGGCACATGTCTTAGTGATGATGTTAGCAAAATTTGTCTGGAGTTGATGGTTGTAATTACTCCTGAGTTTCTGCCCTGGTAATTATACTTCATAACTGTTGGGCTGAGTACGAAACAGGGAAAGTGACTAAGCTTCACTCTTTAGTTTCCACAGAAACAATTTGTGATCAATTTTGAAACTGAATCCAAAGCAGATCTTAGTTTCCCTCTTGTTGATTTTTAATTAGTGTCACTCTGAAGACCTCAGAGCTATTCTTTGAGTTAGATGAAGAGAGGAGAATTGGTCAGTGTGTTCTTGTATTGTACTAGTGGGGGTATTTATGTTCATTTGCTGTTGAGATTCAGCTGAAGAGCATATAGAGGATACAATAAGCAGCTATACTGGAGATTAAAAGAAATTTAGTAACTGTATTAATAAAAATTGAGGTGTGGAATAATTGTGGATTGCCCTGGTTTCAATAGAAGGAGGGCTTGTAATATATTTTTTTCCTTCTTAATTACTGTTTTTCTTTTCTTATGGGTGTCCCCAGCATCAATTTGCTGATGGTGAACTAGTATAGTTGTCAATATTCAAATGAGTATTTAATAAAAATTCAGATAGTTCTGTTCAAGGTGAAATTTGGGAAGAGATTGAATAGGCTTTCCTCATTTTTCTTGGAAAATATGTTGAATATGTTATCTCAGTGGAATACATCTTGTACGATATAGGAAATGTGTGAAAACTGAAAAAAAATATGTTCTGCCACCTTAAAATTAACTTTGTTGATGATTTTGTGCAGATCACCTCTAAGAAGTAAGGATGCATCTTTCTTACCTCTCATCTTATTTCTCATCTCATAAAGCTACAAGTATTATTTGTAAACGGACTGATGTAGCTTTAAAATACATTCATGGTATTGCAGTTAACTATAGTTTATCTGTGCCTACAAGACAGTAATCTGTTTAGTGTTCCGTTTCTCCTGTATTTCATCTTTAACACTTCTAAGCTGGTGGCTGGCATTTAATAAGCAAAACAGTGTCAGTTCAGATGACAGAGGTTGCTCAGTGTAAATGCTGTCTGAATAAGATGTTGCAAGATCTGAACAGATTTTTTGTCAGTCTGACCTTGAGTTCTCACTTGAAAATAATTTGTGGTGCTGCACAATTTTTTAACTGTACCTGTTGGTGATATTTTTGTTTTGAAACTGATACCCTTTTTGTCTTTCCCTTGAACTGCCTCTTATGCATCACTACTTAATCAGCCAAAACCCTGCATTTTTCTGGACTTAATTCTCATTTACATCAACATCTTTACGTATCTGTTTGGCTACACAAATAAACCATTTTACTGCATGCAAATTACATGCATGTTCACCTAAAACTTTGTATAAATATATAGGGATTTGCACAAACTTAAACATGTCATACACCACCTGTTCTAAATTTAAGAAAGTTCTTGATATAAATAAGTATCAATCCTTTTCTTTCTTTTTCCTAAAATATCCATTATGTTGGAGGTCACTTGAGTTATTTTGTTTGAAGAAATGCATACATATTTCTTAATTTCCCTCAAAAGCAATTTAACTGCAAAAATTGCAGATGGGTATCTTACCTTTTGTATGCTATCCTCCATACTCCACTGCTTTTGAGATGCTTAAGTGATACTGTGTGTCAAAACTAAATTGTAGGGGCAGAAGAAAAAGGATCTGAAAAAGCTTTACTTCCCACTGGAGCAGTGAGAGACTGACCTCATGTGGTGTAAAACCAAAGTTACCAGGGGAAATAAAACAAGCATGAAATGGAATAAATGAGATATCTTTGAAGAAATAATATTTCTCATTCTTTTGTGATTTTTGTTGGATGAAACATCACTTATCTTTATTTTACTGGTTTAGATGGTTTGTAATGTGGATGCTGTTAAAAGGGATTGACCGGTGTCTGTGTTCTCAAAGACTTTTTGTGTCCTGAGAGGGATGCTCTAACAAGCTGACCCCAAGACAGCAGGCTAGGAACTGAGGTCCAATTATCCTGGCTGCTGCCTGTGTGTGATTTTAATTGAAATGAGTAGGAGTTTCATCTGAGGTAGTGACAGGATAATCAGTCTTGGTTTCTAAGCCCTTTCTGGCACTTTCCCAGCAGCACGCTCACTCCGTGCTTTCACAGCCTCGTCCTGTAAAATGAAGAGAGAGGCTAGGAAAACTATGAAGTAGCGTACCATGCAGAATGGGAGGGGTGTTTCCAGTCTGTATATTTTTACATTAATAAATAATATTGATTCTGGAGATTTCTCAGGCAGTTCTATTGGTCTGATTTATCAGTGTATATGGAAACAACCAGATATAGCACGTATGGATACAACTAAAATATGTTCTGTTATTTTGAAAAGTCTCCTTTTATATAAATAGCAAGCATTTCATTTTAAAGGATTTGAGGGTAGAATGGTTTATGAATTCTTACAGGAAAATCTGCTTACAAATCCTTGGGTAACTCAGTTGAACTCCAAAACCTCTGTTCCTGTCCTGCAAAGATTTCTCTGTGTGCTTTTGTTTTACTCTTTCTGTTCTTTATGTAAACTAAAATGTCTGAGTTATCAAAAAATTGTCTACATAACAAACTCTCTGTTTTCTTTTTTACAGATCCTTTTGGAGCCAGGGGTGATACAGGATGTGTTAGCAGCTGGGAGTCATTTGCAGCTGCTGGAGCTTCTCAGTTTATGCTCTCATTATCTCATACAGGTGAGATTTATCTTCCTGATGATTGGTAAACTTTTGTTCCAAGCCTTATTTCAGTAGGAAAGCATTAGTAAAATATCTGGTGGAGCTTAAGTGCTACTATATTGGGTCTCAGGAGACTTGAATTCTGTATAATATGGATATTAATCTTTGGTAGGTGCTTTGTCCTCCATATGTTTTGTCCATTTATCCTCAAAACAAGGATGGTTCATTGATTAGTGTCAGCACACAGGAGTTTGATTGCACCTTTCACCAGAGGGCTTGCTTTCTTCTTCTGTAGTTTCCCAAACGTTAAGCATTTCCCTGTTAGCAATCATGAGTATTGTGAAGCATCCAGATGATTAAGCATTCACTACAGAATACTGATGCATGTTCCAGGGCACAGCTTCCTCTCACTTAATGAGCAGGCTATTTTACAACAGCACTTTTTTATCAGCTTGTCTCATACCCGTAATGCTAATAGTAATATCCACATTAGGTCTGTCATTATGAGGCAAAAATCCTGAAACTACTAAAATCATTTTATGTGATTGGCTTGTATAGGAGATAGCTTATGATGGTTGCATGAACATAACTTTAATGTGTAGCTGTGAAAAGTATTATTAAAAAAATGGTAATAGTACTCCTGATAGATAAACTATTTACTTTTCTTTGTAATCTTTCATTATTCATTTCTGAAATGGTTGTACCTGTGCAACAGTTGGGCATGGAAGTACAAATCAGCACTGTGCTTTCTGTATGCCTTTCCTTTCACTAGCAGAACTTCGAAATCTGTCAAGTGTGCTTGGTAGCACAGTGAGCTGCTGAGTACCACAGGCATGCAGGATCCCATGCTAAGAGCCTCAGTATATACTTGAAGGCTTTGTGTCTTATGGAGAGCCTGTTTGAATGTAGCCTCAGGGAAGCCTTCGAAATATAAGTTAAGACACTCAGTATTAATTTGTGCATTATAAAATGATCAGGAAATTAAAGTAGCTGGTAAAGGACTGCAATTTTTTTTTTTTTTTAAAGTTTTGTTTTCGGAATTGGGGAAAGATTGAAATTTTCTGAGAAAATCAATGTGGAATGTAACAGGATAGATGGTCACTTAAGAAACAAAAAATATGAGCCACAAAACCACTTGGCCTAACAGTTGTTAGGCATGGGAAGTGGTTATTATAATAAGAAGGAAGATAATAAAAAATCGATAGTCATACTATGTATATTTAATTCTCCCCATAACAAAATTATTCATGTCTTTGCTGCTCACATACTCCTTGTCAGAAATTGGACCAAGGAGACCACTCCAGTAAAGAAGTTAGAAAAATAGTAAAGAATAGGGAAGGAGCTGAATATTGTAATGCAGGTGAGGTATAGGGACGTGAGAAGATGGTAAGAAAGGAATAGGTACTTGCCCAGTTTAGGTCATGAAATCAGTTAGCATAAAGATTTGTGTGAAACAGTCTCTGATAACAGTAGCTCTTCCTTTAGCACTCTCTTAATACTTTTTAATCCTGATATCAGTGGGGTGGAATATCGCTATAGAATTAACAGTCGTTTTAGACGTAGTCATTGATGTGTAAGCCATAGTCAAACACTGAGGATCAGACTGCTAATTAACTAAAAAATAAAACAAGCAAAACAAAACATAACAATGAAAAACAGTTAGAAAACAATTGCTGCCAAATTACTCTGTTAATAATAAACCAGTAAAAAATTCTATAGAGATGATTGTCCGTATGTTGTTACTCAGATAACGTGAAAGAGGTCCACTGTACTCTGAGCAGTGTGTACCAGGTATACTGATGTGAAAATCAAAAGGTAGCTGGACACAGTGTCAAGATTTTCTGTAAAGGAGGTAAGGAATAAGGAAGGAAGGAATGGTAGGGCATAAAGTACTGTAGTGGAAAGGCTAAGTCATGGCTTGAAACAGTGATTGAGCACCTGGTGGAAAGGCAGGGCCAACCCAGGGGAGCTCAGGTGTATGCAATGCACTGGAGTGACTGGAAGCCTCAGTCCTCATCAAGGGTTGGCAGTGGAGGCAAGGGTATGTTGCTGGAGCTCCCTATCTACCTGAGGCTTTTCAGGGGTAAGCAGATTTTTTCCTTTGTTTCTGCGTCTACAGCTGCTGCGTTTGAGATTATCCTCACCGTAGCCTATGACTTTGCTACTCCACTATCACTGCTGCATTTTCCATTGCTTTACAGCATTATAGGCGTAGAACATATATTGGGAGACAGAGTTAAAATATTTTGGAATTGCTCTCATTTTAAGATTTTGAATTAGCATAGACATCTGTGGGATTACTGTGATTTACATTGTGTAAAGTTCTAGACTGTATTTTACTCTTTCCACTGTATTTATTTATCAAGTTTACCTGAACATGTTATACTCATAGACAGATTTGTGGTCTGGAAAGATCAGAGTAATGATTTATCTGCTTTGTTTGCTCTGCAGAGGTACAGTCTGTGCAAGTAATCAACCTTGACTTGTCATGTAGGCTTTTTAGCAGAGGTCAACAAAGTTCTGCGCATAGAGTGTGATATCTTACAGTGTCTAAATTACTTCTATCAAATATCTGCTTGCTCTACAAAGAGTTTAGTGACTTGAAAAATATCTGTTGCTTTATTTTAAACAATCTAAAAGTAAAGTCAGTGTAGTTAAAGAGTGGTTTCTTAAAATGCTTATTCTTTCTGGATTTGGGAACTGGTATATCTTGTCACACGTGACTTTTATACTTTGGTATATTTGCTGGGAAGGGAATAATTCTTGCCTCTTCTTTCTGATGTTTTTAGAGTCTTGGGATGCTGCAGAGTTCTTTGTTTGCTATAACAGTGATTTTTATTTTTGCTGCTTTTTGTTGTTCAGTTACCATGAACTTAGTTTAGCATAGTTTACAATAAATTCAGATAATATAATAGGTGGGATCTAGCTGTCAATTACTATTGTTGTGGAATGACGATACAGAGTTTTAACTCATTAAGAGTGTCTTCAGTTTTCTGGAACAGACCAGCCTGTACAGATGCTGTTACTGTTTGAGCTTTTTGTGCTTTTTGTTTTCTATAGATATTCTAGAAATATATAATGTTTTTGGAGTTCAGGGTATTTTTAATCTCTTCTTGATGCTTACCTGGTGCTGGTATTTCACAGATAGCAATAAGGATGATATTTGGCTATGAATATAATTTGCTTGTTCCATAGTTGTACCAAGTGTACCTATAGTTTGTGAGGTACCAAAGAAGACTGTACTGATCTAATTAATATAATTTATCCTGTCAAATATGATTTGCAGTGCACAGTGGCAGATGTATTTTGAGCCAACATTGACTTTTCACTGATCTCTTTAAGGAATTTCCTCATCTTTTCTCAGGAAAAAAAAATCCAACATGAATTTAAGATATGTTCTCTTTCCTATAGACCAGTCAGCTGAAAACATTTCATTTAATTTGTTAATAAAGCTCAAAAAGATTTCTGTAACAAATGGCTCAAATAATGTATATGGTATTATTACAGAGTGTTTTAGATTCACAGGGAAGACAGAAAGAGGGGAACAGTCTTACCCCATGTCCCTGGTTAGGTACTACTCATATCACACTTATGACAGAGAGACACTATGGAGGTTTCTGATAGAGTCCCTTGTTCTTTAAGTGTGCTTTGTCATTTACGGACTTCACGCTATCAGATGCTCTGAAGCATCTATTGTTGGTTGTTGGTTTTGGTTTTTTTTTTTTCCCACTGAAAATTGTTTCACTAACTTTGGATTGATAATTCACTTTTTAAAATAATTCTAGTTCAAATTTTCTACATTGCAAACCAAAGTGCCAAGGCACTCCTTAGTGTAGGTCATAATTCCAGACTTAAGTTGTGCAGTCTTTCACTCTAGCAGTGTCATATCTTGAAATGTCTTTGTTCCTCAGCTTCTGCTGTTTGAGGGTTTTTGTTTTTAGCTTGTTTTGTGGAGAGAGACTTTTTGAAGCATGTTGCTATATTTTAGCTGAAATACAAACATATTCATGAATCGCTCCTATCGCGATGTCTGCATAATTCTCAAGTTCTTTAAACAGTGAAGCAAGGCTTGAGATCTCACACATCCGTCTCAACCTAAACAAACAGTAAGGCAGCTTGATTGCTCTTAGCTGTATTGCTGCTATGTAGGTGTGAGAAAGCTAAGCTGAAGATGCGAGCTCTGTATATATCTTGACTTATGCTTAAATCCATGGGTCAAGCATGCATCATTTGCTTGCGTAGTATACATCCAGCTCTGTAAGACTCTCATTCTTCCAGCTCAAATCAATTGCCAGTTTTGGCTTTTTCCAAGAAGCCTAAGTAGAAAGCTTCAACCAGCAGGTTGAAGATGTTTATTGAAATATAATGGGAGAATATTATCTGTGTTTCCTTTTAAATGTTTAAGGCTTTGAAGTTTGGGGGGTTCATATCTGTCCTACTATAATATTGAAGAATAGAAGAGAAAGCTAGTGGGAGGCTTTGGATGTGTAGATGCAAATCTGAGAAAGGACTTAGAGCTGCAGAGTGTTGGCAGTAGGTAGTGTGTTTGTGATTACCTATTTTGTACTTTAAAGATTTTAATGTTCTTCTGAAGAGTGCTGGGTAACTTTTTTCTTATTCAGCAGAATATATGTTACGAAAGATTTATTTGGAACGTATAAATGTTTGTTTCACAAATATGCCTGAGTTTTATAGCGTATTGCAGATGTAAGAAGATTCATCTTCTTCCTCAGCTGTTTACATATTCTGTAGCAAAGAGAACCACAAACTGCACATTATTTCAACAGTCTAAGAGTCTTAGGAAGGAAGGAATGCTATTGAGGATATTAGTTTTCTCATGGAATTTCCTCCTACTAAATAACATTGACTCAGTCTTATACGAATATAGCTTTAGTAAATGGTTTTTAAACCGGAGGCTTATTTTTACTGATATTTAGAGACTTGAGACGTGTGGATTTCCAGATCTGAAATTTTAAATTTAAGGGATTTTTTGTATTTTCTGAATACCAAGTCTTTATTGTCTTCAGAGGAGTTCTGTATACTCCCTGAATTCATTCAAAATAATAGGGTGATAGGTGTGGAGGAAGGTACAGAACTGTCTAAACCAATGCACTCGTTTTAATCTGAGAAGCAGGATGGTATGACTGATCATGGATAGTTATAATAAACATACCAGGCTACCTCTTAGAAACTTCATTACAGTAGATGGTACTCTGGCACAGCAACTTGCCAGCTACTACAAATGTCAGTCTTAAGATCTATAAAGAGGGGTAATTAAAACTGAATATTACACTTTAAATGAGTGAATAAAGTAAGTGAGGGGGGAAAAAAAAGTACTGTACAACAGCAGTTAATTGGATTTTTCTTGGAGTCTACTCCATGCAGTGTGTTTTGGATTCTTGTACACAAAAGTAGACAGTGAGCTGTATCAGGCCCGGAATGCATAAATTGGATCAATTTAATGAGCTCACAGATGATAAAATAAGACCTCCTGGTATAATTTTTGGCAATAATGGAAGGAGGTAAATTGTCTTGGATTAGGGATGTTTGATTTTTAACTTTTACTCTTAATTGTACATCTAGGCTTATAGAAGAATTTGTCTTCCTTTTGCATGCACATCTAATGATCTGGATCTTTTTTTCAAGTAATTTTAAACTATTTTTGATGTGTTTACATATTGAATTGTGTTTGTTACTGTTTTTAAAAGGAGCAAGGTTACAAGTGAATCTGCAAGGACTGTGTTTGATTTAGCTTTGTGGTGAGATCCAGAGCTTCATAAGCTATTTACTTCTTTTAAACCTAAATTCTCCACTTAGAGCTGTGCCAGCAACACAATCCAACTTTCAATAAGATACAGTCCTTCAAAGATGAGTCAATTCTTATACCAGATATTGAGAGCATCACCTTTGTATTGCTAAAAGCCCCAGCTCAGTTGTGATTTTAGATTCTTTTTTTTTATATACAGCAAATTAAAGTGCTGGGTGAAAAAAAAAAATATCTAAAGATCATCTAGCATCTAAGGCTTGCAGTTATTTTTGTGGCTTTAAAAAAAAAAAAATTGATTTTTTTTTAATCTCTGTACACACACAGAATTAGAGTGGTGTTTTATATACAGTCAACACCATCATACTTGAGTAGAAGTGGTCTTGCCGTACCAAGTATACAAAATAAACAGAAATGTTTGTAAATAATACAAAATAAACAGAAATGTTCTCGTGTTTTGTTAGTTTTCTGTGTTACATGACCTGTTCTTGTTGTGCTGGCCTGCTTCTCGAAAGTGCATGTTTTGTCAGTTGTAGTCACTAGAGCTGTTGATAGTCATTAGGAAAGCTCTTGTACAGAGCTTAAAAATAACTTGTGGAATTTAGCTCCTTTCTCTCATACTTAGTCTACCTAGACATTATTACAGAGATACGAGTTTGCATATGTATAATCTGAGCGCACCACTGAGGATTGCAACTTAGAACGGGACTTGGGAAATAACAAAAGTGTTTTTTTTCCTCCTTTTTTCAGTTGGCTTCAGTGAGGAAAGTAAAAATGGTATACCCGATCCATCTGAATCCCTTTCTTTCCATGGTCCACATGCTGCTGATTAGCTGTGATGTGACAGAGGATGTTGTACTCATGGAGAGCTGTTAGGAGAACATGGTGCCAGTGTGGTCAGCAGCCCTCCAGCTCTGTGTGTATGTTCTGCTTTTCCTAGGGGAGTATTGGTTGCCAAAGCTGAACAGCAGCTGCTATTGGATGTGTGAAAAATGGTGCTGGGCTTTCTAGGCTAACTGTTGCTGTAAGGTTAAAAATTTGTTTGTCTGTAGTGGGCTGCATCCGCTCACAGGAGAGCTGGCAAGTTGGGAGGAGGCAGGTACTGCTCCTTCTTTTCTAAGAAAATGTCTGTCAGGATGGCAGAACAGCTCTGATTTGTGTTTTAAATGGTACCAAAGAATCCCGGTTGCTTTGCTGTTTCCCTTGTTACCATTCTCACATCGTTCCCTGGCCTACGTGGCCTGCTCTGTGTGACCTGTCTGTCCCCCAGCCCCTGAAAGGCCCCCACTCTGCGAGTGTGCTGCTGGTTTTAGAGAGCTGAGAAGAGAGGCTGATGAATCCCAGAATGTTTAATGGATGGAGTTCTTTGGTTTTATTACCATCTGATCAATACCAACGTTTTATGTCTTCCCTCTCTCCCCACTGTCTCTCGCTTTTAATTCTCCATACCAACTGGGGCAGTTGAGATGCACAAAGCAGAAAATTGTATGGTTTGTACCAGGGTAGTGCAGCTCCCCGTATCTGTTGGTGCTATTGGCAGCATGTACAGTGAGCAACCTGGCAGGAAAACGTGTTTGATTGCGAGAGGTGACCTCAAAAGGTCGAATTGCTGCACTCAGCTGGCAGAGGGTCCTAGCAGCCCGCCTGGGCAGCAGGTGGCACTGTGAGTCTGCAGCAGCGCCTGCGGAGCTGTGAGTGCAGAAATTGGGAAAAATGAAAAGAAAAATCATTTATTTTTACTCCGTATTACTCTTCTGACCTAATCAGTAAAAAAGTCATTATTCACACAACACTGGGCAATATGCATTGTAATTTTTAACAAATAATAGGAAACTGTTAATGTTTTCACAGGAAATACAGTTCTGTCTTGTGCAGCAATGGTCATTTATCACTGCACTTTGTGAAATCACTCATTTGTTCTAATTTGAATGTAAATGACTCTAAGGTTTTACAAATAAGGTGACAGACTCGCATAAATGTAATTGCAGGGTTCATCTCTCTCTTTTTATATATCACTCATTAAGTTATGAATTAAATACATCGTATTAAACCAGGGGCATGTCCAATGATGATATTGTAATGGCAAATTACTCTATGCTATTAGAGGTGTATTTTTTATTCATGGACATTAATTTGTCATTAAGCGGCATTAGTTTAGCACTTTTATGTGGAAGACGTGACCTGAAAGAGGAGACTTACACTTCTAACGTGGAAGAACGGGCATACAGGCACCACATAGACAGAACCTTTGTACCTCCTGTAAAGAAGTAGAGGGATGTTTTAAGTTTGCTTTGATCTAAAACAATTTGAGTTGTGTTAAGTCATTCTAGCAGAGGTATTTCTGAACTGTGATGGTGCTTTGATTATAAAGTATTTACCAATATGGGAAAAGCCAGAATGCTAAGTATAAAGTGGTGACTATAAATCATTTGTAACCTATGAACCCAAAGGGAGCATTGGGCCTGAAATGAGTTACAATCTGATTTTATCTCAGAAGTAGTGCTGTGGTAGATAGTTGATTGTCCAACCTTCCTTTTCTCTGTATTGGCTTAGCTAATTTTTTTTTTTCTTTCTTAGCTGTGAAATAAATCTTTTACTTTCTCTGTACATTTTGTTTTTAAATGCTCTATTATTATTCTCAAGGGGAACAATTTCAAGTTAAAGTGTTACACAGGTGGTAAACCCTTCTCAAGAAAAGGAATGAAGAAACGTGTTATTTAATAGAATTTGAGAAGCAGCCTGACATTTGAAGTATTAAACTGAGGAAAATAGTGGATGCCTTAGTCCACTCCATCTTTAAAAGATATTAAAAATAGCAATGCACAATTTATTTTCATTTATATTTCATTTCAACCATCTCTTGTTAAAAGTCTGAACTTTTTAACAATCTCTATAGCTGATTCTTACCCTCCTATTTCAATTTATGTTTTTCTGATGGTTTAATCACTGGTGTTAGATCCATTTATCTTAACTAACAAAACCCCTAGCTACTGCATTGTGCTAGTTAAGAACAATTTGAAAGGAAATGCCCAGATTCAAAGCCCAAGGTATACAGAAATATTTTCAGGAACAGAGGTACCCCAAGTAAACATGTACTACTTAGTGCCTAGTTTGACTACTTAGAAGCCTAGTAAGAGATAATTACTCTTCACTAAAATATTTCACTTCATAGGAGAGGAAAAAAAAGTGAAGAAGTTCTGTGTAAATCTATCCAGTAGATCTGTTAGCAGTGGTCAATGAGACAACCTTTCAGCACAGTCCATCACATATAATGTTTTAGCACAGTTGCATAGTACAAGTTTCTGATGAACCAATACCTTGCTTCAGAGTTACAGTCCAGACTAATTCTGTTCAAAACAAAAATTCAATTTCCATCTAGTGTGGTAATAACAGGTCTTGTGCCCAAAATGAATATAAATGTATATATGCTGTCTTATGGAGTCTTCAGCCAATATGTAATGAGAGCTCTAAAACTTAAAAGTTGTCCTTATTCTCACTCACTCTAACTCACTAATTCTTAAAAATTAAAGATAGAAACCTAAAGGCTAGTGGTGTTAAAAACTTCATTAGACATATGTGTGTTATTCCAAACTGAAAAATGTTTGTAACTTCATTCACTTGTGTTCCTGTATAATCTATTCTGGACATCTGTTTATTAATTTGGAGGAATTGCTGCTAAATTTCCCATCTGTTTCACCAGTCTTTCAGAACTTGGGATTTGTACCACAGTGTGTGTTGGGCTGCTGAGGTGGCATTGGATCTTGAATTACTTAAACTAGGACTTGTAATTGCAGCTTATGGTGAATTGAGCAGAATTGTCCCTACTGTAATTTTTATAGGAACAGTTGTGTCCTCTGCATTATAAAGCTAGTAGTATGTTGCTGATCTTCCCTTTGTATATACTTTGACCTTTGTTGTGAAACTTCTCAGACCTGCTCAAAGGAAAATCTAAATTCTAGTTTAGAGTTCCCTCTTTCTGTACCACTTAGAAATTCAAGGACTTTTGTACATATACACTATACAAGCACACCTGTTTATCATGGGAAAATTGTTGTAGTCCCCTTAGACAGGTCCAGCCTCCAAAGCACATCAGATAGGAATTTTCATTGACTTGAAATGGCATCTTGTAGAAATGGTGAAAATGAGGGGAATACACCCAGTGTCATAGGCTTCAAGATTAGTGTTTATATGTGCTATTTTGTTTTTTGCCTGTCCCACAATTTTTTTACTCATATTTACATTATTACTATCTTCCTTTTGGAGTATGCAGGGAGTATATGTATATAATGATGATACCAAGGACCCCCAGAGACCAATATTGAATGTTTACTATAACTAGGTACTTGAAAGTTAGTGTTGTGAGCCTTAACCTGCATGTGTATGTATTATGCAACAATGATGAAAAGTCCTACTCAAGATCTTTACTCATTTAGCCCTGGACCAAAATCTGAATAGCGGGATGGTAGTTCTTGGAAAGGAATAAAGCAAGCAGCCAAAATGATCATAGTCTGGGGTGAAAGTTCAGAGCAAAGCCAATCAAAAACCCAAAGTCTTTGTAGTTGTCTCTAAACATCTGTTTTTCTGCTTCTAGAGATGGTTGAAATCTTTGAAATTTTGATATTTTAGCAATATTTCACTTTTAAAAGGATTCATTTTTAATTAACATTCACATTATAATCATGGATCAAAAAAGCATTTTTCATGGAGTTCTAGTTCATTTTTAATAATTGTTATTTTTAGCTTAGTTACTCCATTTTTTTTTGTTTGTTTGTTTTTCTGTCGCTACTGTATGTCCCTCTTCTAAACGCGTCTGGATGACGTGCTGCGTGATATGGTTTAGTACTAGTGGTGGCAATGGTGATGAGGAGACGGTTGGACTGGATGATCTTATAGGTCGTTTCCAACTTTGTGATTCTATGATTCTATGAATGTCCTTTCAGTTATCTAGTAAAGGGTACCCATGGCTTCACTTCCTTCTGGAAGTGTTTTGGGGAGGTGTAGAAGAGGACATGGCATACACATGGTGAATTCTGATCAGCAGTGTTTAAAGCATAAACAGAAACCTTTGATCCTATTGATCATGCTGAACTCTTTTTTTTTTTTTTTTTTTTTTTTTTTTTAATTCAGTGTTGCTTCCATGGTTTTTTTTCAGTTTTCTTCTCATATGTGGACTACTACCTACTAATCCTCTCTATATGGTTTCCCTCCTGATATCAGTTCTTATTATCATGTAATAAACATACTGATCAGTACAGCTGCCAGTCATGGGAAAAAGAGATGCTATTTTCACTGCAAAATTTAAGGACAGGGTTGTAGAGAAGCTTTATTTTACTGAGACAAAATATGTTACAGACATTTTTTTCTGAACTGCAGAATCTCATGAAATTGTTTTATGGTTGGGGGTAGCAGAAGAATTCTGTAGCAACTAAAATACTGGAGTAGGTTCTAGGTTCTACTTTTTGTATCTTTTACGTCACAGAAAATTTCTTAAATCATTTTTCTGCTTCCCTTTTTTCTCTGTGAGATGAAAATTTGTTTTGATTTATTGCTGTGAGCATAAAATTGTTCAGTTATTTTTGGGTGGTCAGATATCACAGGAGCACAGAGCTATCTGAACAAGTAATAGTATTCCAGATGAAATTTTTATCATTCACATCCTTACGATCAGATTATTAATTCATGAGTACCCTTGTAGTTTCCTGCAGCTGCAACAAGTATGTTAAGATGCACAGCTGCAAAATGTTTGAAATCACATGAAGGCAGTGCAAGTGGTCCTGTACTTCCTAGCACAATGATCAGGGTAATTTTGGTACTATGCCCACAAGCCAGAAGCTTGTATTTGCTGAATATCTTGGCAGAACTGTCTAGCTCTTATGTATTGTCTCCATTTCATAAACGTCTTTTCACAAGATCAAATCCTCCAGGAGTCTTTCTTTTTTTTTTTTTTTTTTTTTTTTTATTAAAAAAAAAAAAAAAAAAAAAAGCCTAAGTTGAGCACCTTAAAGCTTACAAGTTTGGTTTTCTAGCCAAAGTTTCTAGCCAATAGTTTTCTCTTGATGGCCTGTAAGTGTGGTTCCAAATGGAGCTCACTGTATTTTCTGTATCAGCTATGTTACTGCTTGTAAGAGATGTTTTTTGTTTGTTTGTGTTTTTAAAGTGATAATTTTGCCAGGAGATCAAGGCAATGTTTGTATTCTATCATTCTCATAATTTGTGACCCCTCTGCTTTTGTGGAGCATTCTGCAAATTCTACGAGCAAAATTTACCACTGTCTATTTCAATTAAATTTTTAATGGTGTTGAACCAAGTCTCAATTCTTTGAGGACTTCACTGAGAAGAGTTACACTGCTTGATAACTTAGTTTGACGTTGACATTAAACAAATCTTTCATCCAAGATACGTGCTACTAGATGCATGTAATACAATAAAAAAAATGAAAATCTTATCTAGATATCCAGGAGAACTTTGTGTTCCATTGGTGCTATTCATACTATGATTGTTCTAGAGAGATAACAGAAACTGTTCTCCAATATTTACCTAGTAGGTCTTACTAATTTTTTATTTTGTATTTTTTTGCCTGTATTTGCAAATAGATTCCTAAACTAATTCCCTCCATCACATGACCCTAGGTTGACTAATGTGCGTATAGTTTCTCTATTTTTTCCAAACTTTTTTTTTTTGGTGTTTATGCAGGATTGAAGGTCTCCAACAGTAGTCCCTTTAATATTCTTGACTTTGGTCCATGGTGGTGGTATCAAATCATCTAATTTCCATTCATATCTGGCTTAGTTACAGATAGAAAATAGTGTTGAAACAGCAGCAGCGTGTATAGGGTAGATTTCTGTGGGCACAAATTTGAAAATGATCTGCCCTTTCTGTGTTGCTTTATACAACCTCGTCATCAAATTTTAGAAATGACTGAGTTTTTGTCATAAATTCGTTGTGTACTTCACCTTTTTCCATGCTTACATTATCATATTTTATTCTGTTTTATTGATGCTTCTGCATCTTCATATGACTCGCTACAAGCGGGTCATTTAGTGACCACACACAAACCTTAGTCAGCAATATTTGAGCTCTCATGAAATATTCTAAAGTCCAACTTTCATAATTCTTGTAACTTTACCCTGTTTAATTTTTAGCAATATTTTTTGTGTACTTGGGAAAAGCAAATTCTTTTACGGTTTGCAAAAGAGAAGGTCTCCTACTGATACTCCTTTCATACAAGTGAGAAGCTAGTAGACAGCAGAGGTGATGTGATTCTTATGTTGAATTTAGGAACTGCTAATTTTGTATTTGTGTCTATCAAAATAACACTTAGAGTTGGGTTATCGTGCACTGGATTCAGTCTTGCTGTTGTTAAGAGTATCATACAGAGCCTTAAAATTCTGATAAAGTTGTGATGCTTTGTGAGTTGTTTAGCAAATACTTCTAAGATTGCATTTATCTGTGCTAATTAACCAGTCATTCCATGTTTTAGACAGTTTGTTTCATTCTCTGGTGAGATTAGATGCCTACCTCGTTCCTGGATCTTTGTCATTAGATGAGTTTATTAGCTTTGTAATCCTTAAGCATTTGGTGATAGGCTGCTATCTGGGATTCTGAAGCAGATACAGATTTCTAACTGAAATGGTCCCTTGCTGGGTTTATTATAGAGCAAACATGAAATGTTCAAGAAATATAAGATGACTCTGAAACAGAATTGTTTGAATTATATAATACAATTCTTCCACATGAACACTTTGCTTGTTCTTGTTTATATCTAGAATGTTAATATAAACATACGATAATTATTTTATGCTGCTTTTATGTCTCCTGTCTCCTACTGCAGCATTATGAATGTTGACTGATTTGACAGTGATGCCACTGCTTGATGCTGAAACATCACAGGAAGTACTGAAGTATTTTGCTGCCCAAGCAGCAGAATAAATGAAGTCAGACTGAGAGAAGTATAGAAAGGGGCAGCTAGGATGGTCAGTACATTCTGTTGTACATGAGGAGACTAAAAAAGTCTGACCTTTTCAGCATAGCAAATGAAGGCTGAGAAAGAGTATGGTTGGCCAAGGGAATAAATACCTGGACAAAGAGAGAGCTGTTAAAATCATCTTTTAGTTTGACACAGAAATAAATGTGTATAAACTCTCTGAGTAAATTAAGCTGGAAATGAGAAGACAGAAGGCTCAGCTGATTTTGGGACTGGTAATAGTATTTGGAAGCATGAATGGAGTTAATTTTAAGCTGGATTTTTCTTAATTTGTCAATAATGTGATTTAGTCAGCTTGTCCAGTATAGTAGGGGTACTGGCTTCCACTTCTGTATTCTCTTCAAAGTTACTAAATTCTCTAAGAGAACTGAAAGCAATGGTATTGCACCATTTTTTTTTTTCTCCATCTTTTTGATGGTAAATATATTTTGTAACTGCTACTGCTGTGAACTTTAGGTCTCTGAAGAACAAAACTTGTTCATTCTGGTTTTGATAATATTAGCAACAAAAAAGGCAGAACAGAACATTAGCATACAAGATTGCTGTCAGTTGATGAATTAGCCAAGTAGTTTTCAGCTTTATCTTTCGTTATAGTGAAACTCTTCTCTCTGAAGAGTTAGCAAAAATATAAAGTAATGGAATGCTTTTGAGGATGATGTATTAATATATCCTGTGACTTCTGACAGAATAAAGAATGCATGATTATGCTGTTCCTCATAACATTTGTAGAGGTCACGTTCCCAAAATTGGCAAAAACTATAAATGTTGATAAATCTGCAGAAATTCTTGATTTGGCTCTTTACATTTTGTGGAGCAATTTCTCCACAACATTTTTCCCTGTGGAGAAGAAGCTGGGGGTCTTGACAGGTGAAAAACTTAATATGAGCCAGCAGTGTGCCCTTGCAGCTTGGAAGGCAAATGGTATCCTGGGTTCCATCAGAAGACGGGTGGCCAGCAGGGACGGGGAAGTGATTGTCCCCTTCTACTCTGCTCTTGTGAAGCCTTGTCTGGAGTACTGCATCCAAGTACTTTTGTCCCAGTATGAAAAAAGACAGGGAGCTGTTGGAGAGGGTCCAGAGGAGGTCTATGAAGATGATCAGGGGACTGGAGCACCTCCCTTATGAAGTCAGACTGAGGGAGCTGGGCTTGTTCATCCTGGAGAAAAGAAGGCTGTGGGGTGACCTCATTGCAGCATTTCAGTACCTAAAGGGAGCCTACAGAAGGGAGGGGAATCAACTCTTTGAGAGGGTTGATAACTGCATGACAAGGGGAAGTGGTTTTAAGTTGAGGGAGGGAAGATTTAGGTTGGATGTCAGGGGGAAATTCTTTACAGAGAGAGTGGTGAGGTGCTGGAACAGGCTGCCCAGAGAGGTTGTGGATGCCCCGTCCCTGGAGGTGTTCAAGGCCAAATTGGATGGGGCCCTGGGCAGCCTGGTCTAGTATTAAATGGGGAGGTTGGTGGCCCTGCATGTGGCAGGGGGTTGGAGATTCATGATCCTGAGGTCCCTTCCAGCCCTGGCCATTTGTGGTTCTGTGATTTTCTGAAACGGCATAAATGAGGCAGGTGACAGATTAGGTGATCTCTGTGTGCTAGTTCATCCCTATGCTTTTATTTGTTGAATAGTAGTTGTTATAATTATTTTGCCAAAAAACCTCTCTGGAAAGTGAAAATTTTCATCCGGGGAGTTTTTGTGCCAGGTACATAAAGAATTTGAACAGCAGCATGAGTTTACCAGTGCAAAGCAGCTATTGAGAACACTGCATGACTTTACCTGTGGTTGTTCCAGTGAATAACCATGAACCTTTAACTGAGTACTGTTAATATTTCATTATTATATTTCTTTCCATGATACACATAAACTTGTATGTAATATATAAAAAGAATGCAAATGAGGGTCACTCAATACCCTCAAATATTCAATTGAATTGCTGTTTGAAAAGACTTGTACTATTTAATCACTTAAGTTAATCCCCTTGGGATTCTAGAAAGTGTTGGCTTGTTTGTTTTACTTTTGAGTGTCTGGATATTACATGTTTCACGTTCTTGTTCAAAGCCTACTGAAGTCTCATCACATAGGCAATGTGAGCTTTTGCTTGTGCTTGTGAAGGTTTCAGGCCTCTTCCCTGCCCTAGAAGAGGGTGATCACTGGCACCAGCAAGATAACAGGTGAAAGGTAACCAGATGTAGGGAAATACAAAGTGAAAAGGGGGATGAGTGCTCCCAGGGAAGAGGGAAAATAATAGGCTTGAGGGCTTGAGTTGGTTTATTAGTGCTGCTCTTGTATGTAGCCCCAGACCTACTTTTTGAAATAAAAGGAGCAAAACAGTTTTTCATGCTTTTAAGCAGGGAGAACAAACAAAAGCAAGAATTAAATGAAGTGCTAAGAAAGCAATGACATTCCAGAAAATTGAATTTTATAAAATTAATCTATCATAAACTCATCTTTTATTGTGCTTATAAGTGTATCTATATACTGCATTCATCTTGTAGTAAATGCAAACACCCATTTTTCACACTGTGAAATTCTCACCCAGCTGTTCCACTGTGACTGGACTTCATCCCAAATGTCTTTCATGGTTCACGTGGATGGCCTTGGTGCTTAGTAGAGTGAAATTTCAATCCAGATCTGAAATGCAGTTTGAGGGATTTGTGCATATGCTTAGTATGAAATATGTATTTCTGTTGCTGTTACATATGTGCCTTATCTGTCAGGTCATAGGTGAGTGAGTGAGATTTTGTGGAACTAGAGCTTCTGCTGATATAAGAAAAAAAGAGAGAGAACCACTGGAAATGGATTTCTTTTCTTGTAAAACTGAGTTGATCTCTTTTGTTGTCCTCTAAGTGAATTTTTGTTATGACATTTTTTAGTTTTCTTCATATTCTGGATCTAGTTAGAGTCTGCCTTTGCTATTATTTGTGCCAGGGTTCTGTCCAATCAATGCAGTTGGTTTAATACAGCAGAAAACCTGAAGGACTTAGGATCAGGATCCTGTTGTACTAAATTCTGCTGGAGAGTGAGCTATCCCTGCCCCATAAACCTCACAGTTCCTTTTTGTTGTTGTTGTTGTTGTTGTGAAGTGACTGAACCCCTTTTTGGAAAATGGGGAAATAGTGTCTCAGTGCAACTCTTCCATTATAGCAGCAGGGCTAGACAGTTAGTACTTTGATTTATAACAGCGCTGTAATCTAAATAGGAAGCAGGTGGAGTTACAACTGAGTATGATACTTGGGGTATTAATGGCTTGGCTTGGCAGTGGAATTTCTAAAGCTGTATATACTTTTTCTGTCTTAATTATGCATTCATTAAAAGCTTTTATACCCAACAGAATAAAGTAAATATTTTTTGATCTCTGTAGTGTGCTCCCAGACTGTAGATTTGCACAGCAGGGTCTTGATAATCTGAATAAATTGTATTTCCCCAAGGAGTTTATCTTTCAAATAAGGTCATAAAGAAATGCATTCTTTCCCTTTAGTTCTCCTTGTGTTTTTTTTCTGCTATTTATAACACAGAGTACATGAACAGAGGTATATTGTACTCTACTGTGTACTTGGTTGTGATTAACTCTAATTTATCAATCTGTTACTTGCATCCTTTTCTGTGGCTTGTGCAATGCAATTATTCTTTAAAGTAAAAATGAATAAGGATGGATTTGGAAGTAATTTAAATACAATGTTTATATTCTTGTTTGACAATTTATCACTTCTCTATATCAAAATAAACCTCTGAATTAACACACAGATGATGTCACATCATTTATTTTGTTTATTTAATGTTGTCTTTCAAGTTATGCTTTTTGGAAAAGTGATCTTCTTTTACAAATGCTTTAAATGTCAGCTGATTGTTAAATTGGTTTGACATCTAAAAGCTGAAACAGAAGACCAGTAATGTAGAACAGCAGAGTCTCTTATTTGTGGCATGGCGAAGAAGGAAGGTAGAGTGAGTAGACTGCATAGAATCAAAGGTAGTTTCTCATTGTAGAAGATGCTGATAAAAAATTTGGTCAATTTATTGCAGAATCACAGAATCATAGTAGTTATAAGGGACCTCTGGAGAGAATCTAATCCAATCTATCTGCTAAAGCAGGTTCCCTGGAATAGGTTACGTGAGAAAGTGTCTAGGAGAGTTTTGAACGTCTCTGGAGAAGGAGACTCCACAACCTCTCTGGGCAGCTTATTTCCATGCTAAGTAACCCTCAAAATAAAGAAAAATTTTCCTCATGTTTGTATGGAACTTTTTGTGTTCCAGTTTGTTCCTGTTGCCCCTTGTTCTATTGCTCAGAGTCACTGGAAAGAGCCTGGCCCATCCACTTGATCCCCACCCAAAGGGTATTTATGAACATTGATAAAATCCCCTCTATTTCTCTTCTCCAAGCTCAACTGTCCCAGGTCTCTCAGCCCTTCCTCCAGGACTTTAATCATCTTTGTAGCCCTCCACTGGGCTCTCTCTAGAAGTTCCCTGTCTTTTTCTGGTATTGAGTAGCCCAGAACTGGACACAGTCGTCCAGGCCTCACCAGGGCAGAGGAAGAGGTGTACCTCCTTTGACCTGCTGGCCGTATTCTTTATAATGCATCACAGCATACAGTTGGCTTTTGCCTGATTTCTTACTCTTAGGAATCCATCAATCTTGAATTTGGAAGGAGTGATGCTTGAATGTCAACCAGTTCTCTTGGGCCCTCTTACTTGCCAAAGACCTAACCCATGGGGCACCTCCAAGTAGGTCCTTGAAGAGGTCAGAGTTGGTTCTCCTGAAATCCAGGGTTGCGGTCCTACTTATTGCCTCATTTCTTCTACAAGCCCAAACTCTGCTATCTCATGGTCACTGGCTGTCCCCAACCTTCGCATTCCTAGCCCGCTTGTTCCTTCCTTGTAAGAACAAGGTCCAGCAACACACTTCTCCCTGTTGGCTCCACTACCACATGTGCTAGAAAATTATCTTTTTTTTTGAAGTCCCCCATGAGAACCAGTGCCTGTGATCATGAGGATGCTTTCAAGTGTCCGTAGAAGACTTCATCAACTTTCTCCTCCTGATCAGGCAACCTGCTGTAAATACCCACAACTATGTCACTCATGTTAACCTTAATTCTCACTCATAAGCTCTCCATTCATTCCTCATCTTTCTTTAGGCAGAGCTCCACACTTTCCAGTTGTTCTCTCACATAAAGAGAATACCACTGGCTTGCTTTGATGGTCTGTGTTTCTTAGTATGTAGCAATCCATTATAGCATTCCAGCCATGAACTGTCCTACCATGTCTCCATGGTTGCAGTGAGATCATGGCTGCAATCACACACAGATCTCTAATTCTTTATGTTTATTCAGGATATTGTTTCCCCAGTGGGATGTTTGAAGATTCCACATAGCTATACATAGACTTGAAGTGACTGGCCTTCTGACTCATGTCATGGAAGGCAGTGAAGGAATGTCAGTCATTGATCTGGTTGTCATGGCTTATTCCCCAGTTGGTTGCAATGGTGTGAACATTACCATTTTGGATCCAATCCCCCAAGTCCTTCAGTTTAAAGCCTGTCTCATTTAGTTACCCTGACTGCTACCAAAAATTGCCCTTTTATGGACAGGGAGGAATGGGATCCACCTAATAGGTTACAGTCATCACGGAAAGTTACACATAAAAACCAAAACCCTTCCACCAGCACTTGCCGTATAGACAAGAGTTGATATGTGTTATGTCTGTTTCTGGATCCCCTCTTTCCTCGAACTGGTTGAATTAGTTTGACTTCATTCTGAGATTTTAGAACCATTTCAACTGTTAGCTTAAGGTGTTGTGTTTTTTTTTTTTTTTTAATTATCTTATGCATATTTTCTTGTCTGAATGTTTCATCAGTTCATCAGTGTAAAATATGTTACATTAGAAGAGAGGAGATTGCTACCTTTCCCTAATTCTTTTCAACTTTTTGTGACAGTTTTGCTTGTGTTTCTATGTCATGCTTTGCTTCAAAAAAAATAAGTGGCTTACATTTAAAAGTTTTTATAAACCAGATGCAAAGCTACAATGACCTTTTCTTGTGTTTTTTTTTTTTTTCTTTAAGTACATATACTATGATACAGTTCCAGAAGAAAGATTTAGAAAGATTTGCACAACTTTAGCACAATATAATAAAATGGATGGAAACCAGAAACAGACGTAACTCTTACTTATAACCAGGAGTAAATTTTCTATTTAGTAACCTGTTTCATTTTTCATTTATTTAACACATTTTTCATTCAGTTAAGAGTTTAGCTTGAAAACATGTTCATCAGAAGCTAGTCAGTCTAAGTTAAGTGATTGCTTTGATGGTTCCTTTTTTTTTTTTTTTTTTTAAAAAAAAAAAAGCCAGAAGATAAGCTGTATTTTTTTTGCAACTAACTTGCATAGTGCATTTCAGTCTGATATGCTTGAAAGTCTTACCAGACATCAAGAGCTTGGTTATCTGATCTGTAGGATACATCTTGCAGTCTCAGCATGACTTTTTTTGCCTTCTGATATAATCACAGAGACAGCAGTATACAGTACTGTATAATTTTGATTGGAAAATTGGTATGATGTTCTAATAATTTTCATTTGTAAAAGCTAATGCACTGCTGCTTATACTGTGAAATACAAACCCATGGATCAATTCAGACTTTATGAAAAACACAAATATGTGTTTTTGATTACAGGCCAAGACCAGCTTTGACAAAACGTACTTGCAATATTCATCAAGCAGTAAACCATGAGTCCAGCAGGTCACTAACACACTGTGTTAGACAAAGCATCGAAAATCTGCCAGCCAACCAATAAAAATAAGTAAACAAATAAAACCCATAATAAATAAATAATATTATAAACAAAGATCTGATGAGAGTTTGTTTTTTATCCAGAGTTCAAGCTTTCTGCTGTATGACAGCTTTCATCAAAAACTTCAGTTGATGTCATTCTGAGGGGGTGGAGGAGCCTGAGGGATCATCAGAAATACCAAGACAAAAAATTCAGGTGTAACAGTGTTTTCCAGATTTCACTGAAAATGTGAAGATTTTTTTTAGGGAAAAATTGTGTTTGTGTGCCACATTAGTCTGTAATAGTAAGAAAATATTCTGCTATCTCTAGTATTGCCCTCTTCTGAAGTCTGTTTTTAAACCATCTGTCCCACTGAGTTGGGATGTTATTCCTCAGATCCTAATTCCTGATTATGTTTTTATTTTTATCCTCCCCAGAAATAGCTGTTGACAAAAGACCTCAGTGTAATACATCAAGTTGTTCTAAATTTCTTTCAGAATGTTTGTCGTTCATTCAATCAAGGGGCTTTTTGAGCAAATATTCTTCCTAACCAGCATGGTTGCTGTCTGTTAAATGCTGGGAGATGTACTTTGATTATGCTGTGTGATGTTGGTGCCACCGCTGCATGGTGCTGTGAGGAACCATCTGTGATCTGCAGATATTAAATCATGGAGGAAGCACATTGACCAGATACTTTTCATATAAAATTCCTTCCTTTCTCTTTGTTTTTCTGCAGCCATTGGAGATTTATCCTTGCCTCCTCTATGTTAACGTGAAGAGCAGGTGACATTATGGAGCTGTGCAGAATTTCAGTCTTTGGGGCTGATGGCTGTTAGTGCTTATTCTGACAATTTAAACACCTTCTCTTTGTTCTTTCAAGAAAAGGAAGAGAAGCTTCTATCCAACAGTTTAAGTAGATAATGAATGGGATTTGTCTTTAATCTACATCCCTGCCAGTGAAGCTGGGTGTTCAGGTTGGGAGGTAATGCAGCAAATAGGCACCTCTGAAGGAATTTGATTCAGTTTTCTCCAGCACTGACTCCTCCAAGCAGGTGAAAAAAATTCTTTCTTCACTCTCCATTGCATATGCATAAACAGCTCCACAGTCATTGGGACAGCCACCCAATTCACACGTTCGAGATGTAGCCCATAAAACCTTCCAAAAAAACCCTCTTCGCACTTTCCCATCTTCCCTGTTGCTCTGCTCGATCTGCCAGCCGTGCAGCTCATTTGACATTTACAAGATTTCTTGTCAGTTTCATTTGGTTCTGCCATCCCATCCAGCAGAGCAGCGAAAGTGAAATTGCCTTAATTCAGTCTGTTTCTCTTCCCTGCTCTAGTCCCAGTGTTAACGAACCCGTGGAGTGGAACTGACAACAGTTCTTGTCACTTTCACACCTGGAGCTGGTCAAGGAGAAGGCTGCTGAGAGGGAGCAATGCAGGAAATTGGAAGGTGAAAACTGAGGCTGTGAAGGGGAGAAGAAGAGACATGTGAGCATACAGCAAGAACAGAGAGACTGGATAAACAAGCTTTTTTACCAAATGGCCTAAGTGCTTTTCTCCAGCCTGGGTGAATTCTGAAGAGCCTGTGGTCTAGAGCAGCTGACACTAATTTACAGGGGGTGCCAAGACAGAAATATTAGTCTGTAAATGTAAATTACCTGGTACGAGGATGAAGAAAACATCTTGCCCAGTCTGTAGCTTTTGTCTCTGCAGGCTTGCTGCTGTGAGAAGAAAGGGGTCAAAGAACAGGAGGCCAAGATCCACTATAGGTTGTTGTCGTTGGTTTGAAAAAGAAAGGACTATTTGTTCACTGAAGATAAGCTTATGCATAATAAAACGTAGCTCACCATCTCAAATTTTGTGAGATTTCATGGAACTAAAATTTGTACTGCACAGGTGCTCTAGATCAATCTGAATGGTAAATAATGAGCAAACAATTGCTTTGTAGCAAACTACTGCGGTTAAAAATACACTTCTTAACTCCTATGATCTTTTGTTATAAACCATGCCGGTGTATTATCTTATATATGAATCTGTATTTCTTACAGATCATGTATGCATATGTAACTGTTGCAGTTGTAATATAAATGACTGGTATGGTATATATTTGCATATGCCCTGGTAACATTTGCACATATGTTTTGAATGAAGCTATGTTAATTGTATTACCTTCTTTTCCTCAGCTTCCGAAAGAACAGCCTTTATTTGAGACCTTGGGGTTTTTCTTTCTTTCTTTCTTTTTTTTTTTTTTTTTCTTCTGAGACGTATTTTGTTTGCTTCACCCATCTAGGAATTAAATAGTTTTAATTACTTGGACCTGTATAAGCTTGCGGACCTCTTCAACCTCACTTTGTTGGAGAATGCAGTGGTTGACTTCTTAATAAAACATCTCTCTGAGCTATTGAAGAGTCATCCTGAAGAAGTTCTGGCACTCCCATACTGTCTCCTTCGAGAGGTTTTTAAAAGTGATAGACTCACTTCACTCAGTGAAGAACAAATCTGGCAGGTAAGAAGAGTGGTGAACGAGCAGAATGTGTGATACTCTCTTAAACTATTGCAATGCATTGTTGTTTTGGATCCCTGAAGCAATCTCAAGTGAGAAGAAATGTTGAGGAAAAAGCTGCAAATAACAACTGCAGGAAATTTTAAAATTAATTTTAAAAAATGTATTGCATGAATGCAATTAGTTTGTTTGAAAGAAAACTTTATTTTATTGGTTAACTTGTGTTATTTGGATGTGGCCAGAGATTTTCTTCCAGATTCACCTTCGACTGGTGGGAAGAGATGGCTGATGCATCTGACACAATTGTCATCATCTCTGGTAGGGCTAGTGCCACAAGGCTGGTAGCAAATCTGCTGCGGCAGTCTGTCCTGTTTGCTTCAGGCAAGCTTAGCTGCATTACTTCAGCTAGCGCTTGAAATCCTTTACTGCAACTGACTTTGCCTGAAGGAAACTGGACTGCTCTACTCAAAGACGAGTGGAGGCTTTGGTGGAAGCTTTGTAGCAAGAAACTGTTGATGGCAAACATTTTCTTTAAATTAACTTGGATCCAGAAAAGCACCAGGTTGCCAACCATAGAATATTAACAATATTAAAACATTGTCTTGCAACCCCTAGTATGAGGGGAAAAAACATCTATCGCGTAAAGAGAAATACAAAAACTAAAACTAAACATGTCCCTGGAAACATTCCTATGAGATGTCTGTAAAAATTGCAGCTTGTGATATAGTGGAAGTTAATCTCTACAACGTTTGTTACCCAAACACTTCTTCTGTTTTCTTTTTGCTGTTTTATAGACGGGAAGTATTTCAGGGTATTTTAAGGTAGAATATAATTTGCTTGAAAGAAATCTGTGCTTTCTTTTAGGAAGCTGGTTATCTTGGTCTATCAGAGAAGACTGAGAGTCTTTCTACTGATTTGTATTTCAATCTCTCTTATTCATCTACTTATCTTTTGGATTATTTAACTATACAATTTCATGAATATGCCATTGTTTTCTCAAAGTGTAAAATGTGTGTTCACTTTGTAGGGCAATTCACCTTCCACGGATGAATAGTTTCATGCAGGAAGAAAGTATTCTTACAAAATGAAAGTGTATTGTTAAGCTCTTCAAACCACAAAGACGGTGTGCAGGTGCACCTTAATCCTTCAGACTGATAACTGACACAGCATTTTCCAAAACTTTGAGGCTAGCTTATGGAGTATTCAAGAAGATATTTTCTGCAGATAGTAATATAGAGCTAGAGTGTTTCTTGTGAAGATCTCTGGAGGATGTCTGTACAACAGAAACTGCAGCAAACTATCTGTGATGTTTTTTTTTGTTGTTGTTGTTGTTGTTTTGTTTTGTTTTGTTTTTAGGCAGGATACTCTGGAGTCCTAGCCCACATTCTGTTTCTCATAAAGGGTTTTGATGTACAAGTTTGTATAGGAGGCATGTCTGATTGACTGATTTGCTTTGTTTTTCTGTAGATTCACTTAAATCTCCCGGCTATGTGCTTGTAGATACTTTTGCCAGAAAAGTAGCTGCAGAAAACCATTCAGGTATTATTTAAGGCCAGCTCTGTAATGAACAAGCATGCACAGGGTTGTGTCCAGGTACACTGTGCAACCTGCTGAAACAGTTCTGGAATTTGGGTTTTTAAATCTTGTGTCATTATCCTATCCTGCAGGAAGAACTCAGAAATGGCTTTCTTAATTGTGTGCACTCCAGTCAGTGGGCACTCTGTGAGGAAAAGCTTATGTTTCTGTCTCAGGACCATATTGAGGAGAGATACTCATAGGTAATACGCTGCTTTCTGAGTGATAACAAACTCCACACTGTCCATTTAAGTGTTATCATAATTGCCTCTCTAAAGGTTACTAATGCTGTTATGAAGAATTTTTTAAACTAGTTTTCTGCTGTAGGCAAAACGTGTGCATCTTTTAATTCAGTCTGTACACCCGGGAATAAATATGTATTTACAAATATTCCAGGTCTCTAGAATGAATTAAAAGACATACATACATATTTACCAATTTAGGCATTCAGAAAGCAATAAGAAACTGGTTTTGCTTTATCTTAGTAAATACGTAATTCCCTCATAGTCAACCCAATAGAAGAAAATCAAATCAGACCGACTGTATTGCCTCAAGTGTAGTTAAGTTCATCATTTTTGCTAAGGTTATAGTGGTAATGCAATATACCATGGAAGAATCTAATATTCAGCCCAGGGTGAAGATTGGGTATGCCAGAGGATTAGTGTCAGGGTGCTTTATAGAAGTGAAACTTGATGGACAGGTTGGAGACAGATCTACAGAATCTCATTAAATTGCTGAATTGTTCATTACTGAGCACTCTCACTGTAATAAAGTGCTCATTGACTTTGACAAATCCCCATCCCATGTCTTAAGGAAGAACAGCAAAGCAAGAGGTGTTGGGGAAGCTAGAGGAAATTGGCACAAAGTAGGACAGATAATATAAAAGCTGATGGGGGATGCTGCCATTTGATTTGCCTGTCTTACCTGTAACTAGTGGTGCTTCCTCTGCATACATGCACACACGTGTTATGGCAAAATAAACTCACAGTGTCCCTAGGGCACCTTTACTAGGAGGGCTCCAAGGAAGCCCTAAGCATAAATTCAAGCTTCCCTCAACAAACCTCTGGGAAAGATGTCACTGTCTGGAGAGCAGAGTTGTTTTTGGTAATTTAAATTCCAAATGTCCACTGGGCAATTAAATCCTGCTGCACATAAAGATTAAGGCAGTTATTTTAACGCATCAAAATACACAGAATGGTGTCTGAATGCGATATACACTGAAGTGATTGCATCTCACACCTGTCACATCTGGGATTTTTGTTAGACTACCAATTATGATTTGCCCCATTTCAGTCAATACTGTAAAATACAAGCTTGAACAAACCATGCTTGAAAAAATCAAACAGCAGTATTAATGTCAATATGTTAGGATGTGGATTAGTGTAGTATGACTTGGTGATTCCTGTTGAATCTTTCAGGAGGAAAAAGGTGACTTGTAAACCTGGTTAAAGTGGACAAATGGCACAGTTCACTTCTCTTATTACCTCTCAAAATCTTAAGAAACTCTTCAGTAGGCATCTTAAAATAGTGGAGAAAATAGACAGGAGATACAATTATTTGCTTCTTAAAGCAAGTAAGTGGAAAGAAAATCCAGCAGAAGCCCCCCATAGGCTAAGAGATGGGAGAGAAACTTGCGAGCCTTAATGTAATGATTGTTTTAATGAGGCTAAGCTTGTAACGATTATTAGGTGACACAGAACTTTTTTTTTCATATTGATTTCCACGTTTTACCAGTGTGTGAGATTATGAAATATTATCTGCGATCTGTCAGCTGCATTAAGGTATGAGTTTGGCTGAATAAAAATAAAGGACGAAAATCAAAGAAGAATCCTGAAGATGTTGGAGGACAAAAAGCAAATTCTTTGCTATTTTTTCTATTCATCATGAGCTGCCCAGCATGTTTTATTCGCAAGAATAATCATGATGAGGACATAAATGTCTAGTTTATCATGGAGTGAAAAGTGAATCCTTTCATAATTGGCCATTACTAGACAGGCTCACTGGCTCTACTTTAAGGAAGCAGATGAATTCTTTCTCTTGATAATTGAGAAGGTAACCGACACTGTACAAAAGAAAGCATTCTCAGAGATATCTGTCAAGAGAGAGCTTCTTGCTGGCAATGTAGAAAGTAGAAACCAAGCCAAAATTTTAAGTAATAAACTCACATTACATTTAGTTGTAACACAGGTGTGCCTTATCATATTCGTGATTAAAAACTTTGATGTCATGAGGCTAAACTGACCTATTTTTAACTGTGTTTTCTTGCACTTCATCTCCATTTGGAATCTGCTTGTGACAATTGTGGACAGCTAAGTGTGTTCTCCAACACAAATCCCATTATTTGACGCTGTTAGAAATGTTGCTGCATGCACATGGTAGCAGGCTGTTACAATGGAGCAATGCTCTGCCAGAGACAGACTCTCTGACATCTCCTGTGCATCTCCAGTGATGCCTACGTCTTCCTATGTTGGACAGAAGTGTCTAGAAGTGGGTTGTCACGTTCCACTTACAGACTTGCCATTCCATCAGTGCAGTACTTCAGCCTTTTGTGCTATTGATCGTTTGATTCTGAAGATCAGTTTTTAGTATGGAGAGAGCAAAATTCATGTTTCTCAGGGGTACATGTATATTGTGACAAAATGTGGACTAAGTGCTTTGGTAAATGTGAACTTAAGTTTTACGGCAAAATAAGTAACAGTATAAAATAATAAGTGAAAGAGAACATTTCAATAATCAAAATTGTGTTTAAACTGTGTATTAGCCCTTCAATGTTCAAAAAATAAGCTTAAGTGCTCTCTTGGGCAATAAGTAAAATAATGTCTGGTGGTCTAATGCTCATCCCTCGTGAGTATTTAGCCCAAGTGGGAAACCACCACATTTAAATGTGTCTGTCAGCCTCTCATCACAAGGGGCATAGGAGAGAAAAAAGGAGTCTGACGCACATCAAGGCCGAGGTGATTTGGTAAAGCTACGTGAGAAAATTAGCATTTTCTTGTGCATATTTTGCTGTATTTTCATCTCCTTTTCATGAGCAGTCTATGTAAGAGTTCCAAAGAGCCACTCGTGAATCACTGTGTCCACTGTACTGGTTCTGTGATGCTTGTGCTACGTATCATTGCTAGTTGTGAGCAAGATTACATTACTCCCAAACAGAAATAGTGTGAAAACAGAATCTGTGGTAGGATTTAGATTTCACCGATACAGAGAGCAAATCAGCAGTTGTAGGACAGAAGCTTCAAGGAGATCTGTGTTCTCAGGAGCTGGAGACTGGGCAGGGCATGCTCTGCCTGCTGCAGAGGATTGAGGCAGTGGATTTAGGCAGCTGAATATCACACCATGCTCTGTCGATGTGCTCAGGTCATATGCATTCCTCATGTAATTCCTTGTAAAAACATTACAGAATGGTTTAGATTTTGGAAGGGGCCTTAAAGAATTTCTGCATCGTTCATAATATATTTACATTTTGACTTACAGTGAAAATGAATGCTACCTCTTTTGTACTGTCCCCTTAATTTAGGAAGCACCTTTCTCCCTTGGTCTTCATTAGTTTAAATCTAGTGTCCTCCTAGTCTTAGCCTTTCTGTAAAGTTTCGTGCGCTTTATGTATGGCTTTGGTCTGAACTTCATAAAGTTTCTGCATGTCATTTCTTGAGTAGTGGCTCATTTTATTTTAGTTTTTATCAACAATGGCAGTATCAAAAGGGGTTTTCTATATTAAAAATAAGTTTCTGTTAGGAGCAATTGTGTGTTCTCCTAGTTTTCTTTTTGTTACATGCCAGTACATATCAGAAAACTTGATTATTTTGCTGCCACTGCTGTGAGCAATAGTGGAATTACTGGAGGGCATTACTTTTGCCTCAGTGTCCTACAGCAACATTGCCTCACCTTATTTATCAGAGATTAACTTCAGAAAAGTATTTAGGAAGGCTGCTGTGCCCACAGCTATTGAATTTAGGTCACTTCTTCAGCTAAGCAAGGGATGTCTGTTTTGATTTAGAAAGCCAAAAAGAGGACATCAAGGTGTGCACACAGCAAGACAGCTTCAGTGATACTGCATTCTGCATTTGAATTAATCTGTTGTAGTGGCTTCTGCATTGACTGCTTGGCTCTTTGGCATCTGAAGAATAGCTGTAGAATTGTATAATATACATATGTATGTTTACATGATAGAAAACTGCTTTTGCCATATTGTGGGGAAAGCAGGACGCGGTTGGAAATACACATTGCCTTCATTTTTAAGCTAAAGAGCAGCATAAAAAAAGTCTAAAAACCACAGATAACAACAATCAAATGAGACAGTCTGGTGTTACAATCTTAGTTAACGTCTTCCATTCAGATACAAATGTCAGTAATCTCTAGACTTTTAGCATCCCTGGAAAACTGTTTAGTGCAGTTTCTGGTGGGTTTAAGCTTGTTGAAAATGATTGAAAATTAGAAACTCTTTTGAGAATCTGCAGCTCTGTATTTCATTCAGTTTTCTTTTGAGAGCTATCATTGCCTCTATTTGTAATTTGGAACCAAAGAAGACAGAGAAAGAAAATTAAGCTTCAGGTTAGCTAAAACTGTACACACCTTGAGATTCACATTTCAGCAGCTGCTGTTGTTTCAGCTTGCTTCAGATAAGATTTAATTTTTAGTAATAAACTTTTTTTTTTAATCTTGCAGGAGAGAAGTTCTGACATTCCCAATTAACTAAATACATCTGAGATCTTAAAGCCATTTTTGCAAGTACATTTAAGTGTTTAGATTACTTTTAAAAGTAAATGATATTGTTAGGACAATTAGTTGATTTTGAAAAACTAACATTTAAAAGTAATGAGTCCTGCATTAATCTGAATGTGGGGATTAAAACAAAAATTAAAACTAAAACAGAATCAATGAAACTGATATATTTAAGATGTTATTTGACTGAAAGGGAAATTACTCTGTTCCCAAAGAAGCTGAGTGAGCTTTTGCTAGCATGCTTGCTCTTTGATTTTGTAATTAAGAAAGTAATGTAGGAAAAAATCCCTAACTTAAAAATCAGCTGAAAGAAATACCTTCATAAAAGCATACACTTTTGCTAATGTAAGTTCTTCATGGAATTTAAAGAAAGCAGAATTAAATTGTCTGCTGATGAGAAAAGGCTTAAATGTCCCAGAAATTACTGTTAGTGGCTCCGTCCTTATAGCAAGGTTCCAGCAATGCTTCAGAGTTGAAGTACCAAGTTTGTTAATGCTTAACCTGGCCTTCAGCAGCTGGTGTTTGATAGTTGCAGGAATTAAGTGGATAGGAGAAAGAAGAGGAAATTCAGGCAGACCCAGAAAGGGAAACTGATGCAGTCAGAGAGCTGAGGTCGTTAAAATGGTAAAGAACAACAAAACAAAAATAAAGTTATTCTTGCAGCTAAGGTGCTGGTGGTATTGCTGGTGTAAAACAAAGCAAAACAACAGCCTGGTGATTTCACTTGGAAAAATTGACCTCGGTTATTTTATGGTAACGTGACATGTTGAGAGTGTGCATAAGTATAAACCAAGTAAGAAGAGTATGTACTTTGATGTGCATTTTTGTGTGTGACCTAAGGTATTAGTGACATACAAGTCCTGTATAGCTGTTGTCAAGATTATTATAGAAAATGATACATTTTTATGTGATTTGTTGGATTTGCCTATTAAATCCATAGAAAATTATACCCTAACAATAGGGAAGAAAGGAATAGGAATGTTTTATATTCAAGAACCACTTAGACTGATTTTCACAGAACTATGCTGCATATTTTATAGAATTTTGTCTATTTTGTACCTATTTCATTCTCTGACAATTTTTACTGATGAAAGCTTGTAGATTCCTGTCTCCATAGAGAGCCAGTATAATTTTAAAATATATTTCAAGGGAAAAAAGAGAGGAATAGCAATAAAAGCAACACGTATCGTATTGTGAAAGATTGTCATTTCCAGTTAAAATTATATACCAGCACCTACTTTTAATGCTAAATGTGGCTGTGTAAACTTTTAGCTCATTTGATGTCAGCCTGAATGTTTCCTCTAAAAATTAAAAAATCATCATCATAATAAATATATATACATGAGGAAATATATATATATATGAGCAATTCTAGATTTTGAAATGATGACTGCTGGGTCAATGTGGGGGTTTTCTGCCTCCGTGTCCCGTGCATGCTGTTCTTACCCTGTTGGAGAAATGAGAAGATTATTTAAGTTGGCATGATGCTATGATAAACTTTAACCTCTTTAAACTAAATATCAAATCACGGTTGAGACCCTAGTTAGATAGCTCTCTTTATGAAGAGATAAGCCGTTTATTGCAACTTAAAAAATAAATAAACAACAATAACAGAAAACAACTGGCTGTGGATAAGGGTTGTTTGTGTTCTTTAATGCTCTGTACGGCTGGACCTATTTGAAAGGAAGAAGCAAGATCCAGACATGAATTTTTGGGTTTGGTTTCATTGCTTTGCTCAGGTTAGACTGTCACCCTCCACTTCTTTCTGATGATCTTGTTGAAAACAAAAGTGACTTTGATTGCAGCAGTGAGTATAGCTTTTCCAGTGTGATCATTCCCAGCTCATTTCTTTATTTGTGCGCTTCCAGGTGTGATAGCTATTGCAGGGCACAAGTTGTCAGCAGATGAGGTACTTGTGAAGTAGCAATAGGGGCTGCACACTAGCTCATGTAGGTTTTAAACACAGCTGTGCATATGGAGAGGTAGGGACCGCACTGGGCTTTGCTCATGCCATCCATCATAGCAGAAAAATGAGTTAGGTGCAAGAAGTGCATCTGTAGATTTGCATTTGTAGAGGAGCTCCAATTGACTACACAGGAAACTGCTTCATGGTTTGAGGACTTGATTGTACAGGAATGCTATTCTCTAGAAGTACAACACATAATAGTTTGGCCTCTGCTGCTCCAGGAAGGTTAAGAACGTAGTGTTTTATAGTCAGTATGGAGATAGGTTTTCAGCTACAAAAATGTGTTAAATACTTTTGTCATATGATCCATTCTTTCCATCAATATGGACGTTTCAGATACCTACATATCAGCAGGCTGCATTCTTTGGCATGGAGCACAAAAGTCTTCATAGGACTTTGGTAGTGGAGATGAGACTCAGTTGTGGACAGGGTGAAGGGACGGAAAATTTTGATTGTGTCAACTGTTGCTGTCTTC
The DNA here is from genome assembly GCF_019238085.1 of Lagopus leucura. NCBI lineage: Eukaryota > Metazoa > Chordata > Aves > Galliformes > Phasianidae > Lagopus > Lagopus leucura. Next base: position 31,621,203 of record NW_024962252.1, read on the forward strand.
TGTCATTTCACTTAATTTTTCTCTCTCTGAGTTCCCATGTCTAGGAAATGATTGAAATGTACACTTCTCTCAGAGAAACTCAAGTTTTAGTGCTTATAAATTGCTTTGAGATACTTGGAAGGAAAGTGCTATATAATTTTGAAGTTCATATTCCCCAGAAGGTGTAAAATGGCAAACTTCCATGAGCTGTGATAATTTACAACAGCTGAGAGTTTACCTTCTGTCCCTACCTTCCTTCACTTTGTGCTTGAGTAGATGAAAAGTTTAGTTTTTCTGTTTTAGCAACTCATTGCTTCAATATAATATGATGTATTACCATATATAATGTTATGTATTAACAAAGTTCAGTTTTGCTCTTACGAAGCTGATTTTTTTTTTTTTTATCATAGTAATTTTATTGCAAGTCTAAAAAGCTGAAATATTTTTATTGAGGTTAATCAATATCTTCTAGGTACACATCTGTCAAGTCTCATTTCCATTAACAGTTAGGAATAGTATAACAAATACAAAGGATAAGATGTTTAAAAGAATCACAGAATGACTTGGGTTGGAAGGAACCTTAAAGTTCATCACAGTTTTGAGAAGTATACCCTTAATTCCTAGCTTTTTATAAAAGGCCATTTTTTTCTTATATGTTTCAGTAAAATCCTTGAACTTTCTTCTAAGATGAATCTACCACTGTCTCTTCCATAATGTTTTTGATAAAATAAGAATTTTTTGGAGGCCAAATATCAGAGGCCAGTATCATTATACCACACCAGAGAGTTTGAAAGCTTATGGTAAAGCACTGGACTGAGAATGCAGGGTCTATAATTGGCTGGTGGAAAGATTGTCTTTGGGATGAGTAATTCTTCCTGTCCTCATAAAGCTGCTGTCTGGAAATATTTATTAAAAATATTGAGACAGAGATACAGCTGTTAAAATTGCTACAAATGAATATTTTTGACTAAGAAATCTGACAAAGTCATGCGGGTTATTTGTCCTCCTTGTACTTACTGAAGACTGTGGGTTGCTCCAAAAATAGTGCCTCCTATTTATTTGCATAGAAACTACAACAGGAACAAAGAATGCGATAACACTATGTGATAGAGCAAATTCTAAGCTACAAAACACTGTTGTTGTTGTTTTTTTAACAGTCACCACTATTAGCTATGGCATTTTTCATCAGCGAAGAAGAAGAGCGGCCAACGGACATAGTGGAACACAGGAAGTTCCATACAAAAATGAGGAAAAATTTCTTTACTTTGAGAGTGACAAAGCACTGGAATAAGCTGCCCAGAATAGTTACAGTTTCCTCTAGGAGATAATAAAAAAAATGACTGGACAGTTTCCTGTGTAATCTACTCTTGTGCACCTTCTTTAGCAGGAGGTTGGACTAGATGATCTCTAGAGGTCCCTTCTAACCACTACGATTCCGTAATTCTGTGAAAACTAACCGACAAGTGCAGAACAACTTAACAGACCAAGAGTTTCCTGATGTAGTGACAAATATGCTGCAACCGTTGCACAGACTGATGAGAGACCAGGACTAGGTGCACTAATAAGTGTCTTCATGCTCCAGATATAATGAATAGTGGAGTTTTCTAACCTTCCTATTGGGCTCCAAACTCACTGAAGTCATAACTCCTTTATATTTGGCTTCCTTCTCTCTGACCTCCTGTCAGATCCATTGCTTCTCCCAGCTCAGTCTATCTGCCGAGCTTGGGCTGTGCCTGGATAGGTAGTGGTTACAAATGAATCTGGAAGGCTGCATGTCTTGTCTTTCCTGACATCTGTTTTCTCAGGCTCCAGGTTTGGGTGTGCACTTTATCTGCCCACCTTGTACACAGAGTCTCTGCTCTGCTGCTTGAATATATGTTGTGATCCTTGTGGTGGGGACACTGGGGAGTAAATGTGAGACTTAGCCATTTGTTTGCTATTTGCATACAGAGAAATGTTTTTTTTTTCTGAGCCTTCGCTCCATCCAGTAGTATGCAGTGGCAAATTCCCAAACTTTACTTCCTTTCTCCATTGACCTATTAGCATTGTTTTGGGATCGTTACCAGAAGTTCACTAAATCTATATTGTCAACAATGTCTTTATACTCGGAAAGGTTGGACTTCGAAACAGGAGGAAAGGTGGAATTCAGCTGTCAACTGAGTGAAAGAACTGGGGAAAATACTTACTAAGCCACTGAAAGGCTGGGCAACTTCTGTTACACTTTGTTTATCTAGGATTTGGAACTGGTGGATATCACTTGGTGTGGGTTTGGAGTCTTCATGCTATCTGAGGGGAGTAGACTTCCTTCACTACAAAAAGGAAAAAACCACCCTCGTTCCCTATCCTTATGTGCTGACTTACTGCAACAATAGAAAGTGCTAGTTGAAAGGAAAATACAGGCAACCTATAATAAAAGAGGGATAATTTGAAAATATTGGCTAATTACTTGGTTTGTATTTAAAATCAGTTTACAGCTCCTTTTCTTTTCAGAAAATCTGCTACTGAGAATGTACTTACATCACCAGTGGGCTTCAACAGATGAAAGTGAAACAGAAACAAGTGGAGATGGCACCCTCTGTGTCAGCAAGAATGTTCAAGTCTGCTCTTAATTTTTTTCAGTTTAGGATACTCATTGTTTTCCACTTGGACAGGCGTTCTACTTACAGCTTTTAAGGAATTAAAACATCTATTATGTCTTGTGAGGGCATGGTACAAGAACCAACATGTCTTAGAAGCCTTTCGTGTGTGGATCTGTCTTCTCTCTCCACTCCTCTTTCAGACAAACAATAATCTTTGCTTTTCAGCTGCTTTCTTGTTTTGGTATGCTGACCTGAGCACTGTCATGCATTTTGTGATGCCTGATGGAATAAATCACATCTGATGATGGCCAAGATCAGAGAACAAAAGATTTTCCATTCATCACTTGAAGTGGTTGTTTTCTTCAAAGGTACAAAGAGCTTCTTTTGATTTACACTACCTTCCTGACAGAGCCTGGGGAGGGTGGGAAGCCATGTGGCTGGAGCTGAGTGAGGCCAGGAGTGGAAGTGAGCTGTAACTGGGGAGGTGCAGGAACCCTTCATCTTTTCCAAATCTTGCCAAAGCAGCCCTGATTTTTCTTTCCTTCTTTCCTTCTTTCCTTCTTTCCTTCTTTCCTTCTTTC